>NC_034607.1:47849448-47865225 GCF_900095145.1 Mus pahari
AAATCAGTCTGGCGGTTCCTCAGAAAATTGGACATAGTACTACTGGAAGATCCAGCAATACCTCTCCTGGGCATATACCCAGAAGATGTTCCAACTTGTAATTAGGACACATGCTCCACTATGTTCATAGCAGCTTTATTTATAATAGACAGAAGCTGGAAAGATCCCAGATGCCCCTCAATAGAGGAGTGGATACAGAAAATGTGGTGCATTTACACAATGGAGTACTACTCAGCTATTAAAAACAATGAATTTATGAAATTCTTGGGCAAATGGATATATCTGGAGGATATGATCCTTAGTGAGGTAACCCAATCTCAAAAGAAGTCACTAGATATGCACTCACTGATAAGTGGATATTAGTCCAGAAATTTAGAATACCCAAGACACAATTTGTAAAACACAAGAAAACCAAGATAGGGTACAAAATACCCATGAAAGGAGTTACAGAGACAAAGTTTGGAGCTAAGATGAAAGTATGGACTATCCAGAGACTACCACACCCGGGATCCATCCCAGCATCAGCCACCAAACCCAGACACTATTGCATATGCCAGCAAGATTTTGTTGAAGGGACCCTGATANAGCAGTCTCTTGTGAGGCTATGCCAGTGCCTGGTAAACGCTGAAGTGGATGCTCACAGTCAGCTATTGGATGGAACACAGTGTCCCCAATGGAGGAGCTAGAAAAAGTACCCAAGGAGCTGAAGGGGTCTGCAACCCTGTAGGTAGAACAACAATATGAACTAACCAGTACCCCCTGAGCTCGTGTCTCTAGCTGCATGTGTAGCAGAAGATGGCCTAATTGACCACCATTGGGAAGAGAGGCCCCTTGGTCTTGCAAACTATATATGCCCCAGTACAGGGGAATGCCACGGCCAAGAAGTAGGAGTGGGTGGGTAGGAGAGCAGGGGTGGGAGGAGGGTATATGGGACTTTGGGGATAACATTTGAAATGTAAGTAAAGAAAATATCTAATTAAAAAAAGAAAGAAGAAAAAGAAAGAAGAAACCCTCAGCTCACTTATGCTTGGTTGTTTTTTTGTTTTTTGTTTCTGTTTTGTTTTGTTTTGTTTTGTTTGTTTGTTTGTTTTTTTGTTGTTTTTTTGTTTTGTTTTGCTTCTCTGCTGTGAGATAAACAGCTCCTGCTACAGGCTTTCAGTGATAAACATTTTTCTTGCTGCTCCTGTAAAGCAATTAATTCATTTGAATTTGCACTGAAAATCCCTGAACTCATGAATAAAAATTAATCTCTCCTTAAAAAAAAAAAAATTGAGTGGGCAGGAGGTGTCAAGGACACTCCAAGAAGTCCTACAGAGTCAACTAACTTGGGCCTGTGGTGGCTCACAGACAGTAAACAACCAACCCAAGAGCAAGCAGGGGCTGGACCCAGGCCGTCTTCACAGTTGCCACAGATCTGCAACTTTGTCTTCATGTTGGTGCCCTAAAAATAGGAGTGGGAGCTGTCCCTGACTCTGTTGATTGCCATTCGATGCCCTCCCTAACTGGACTGACTCGGTGGGAGAGGGTGTACATAGTCCTCCTGGGACTAGATGTTCCAGGGTGGTGTGGTACCCCAGGTGTGGCTTCTCCTCTGAGCAGAGCGGGAGAGGGTAATTGGGGAAGGGATTTGTCAGGGTGGGACAGAGAGGAGCGGGGGAGATCTGTGATTGGGATGTAAAATGAATATATAGATTAATCAAAAAGAAGTAAATGTTAGAATAACAATTGGGTGAACAATCATTCAGGACTGGGTAAATAAAGACAAATATTAAAATCTTAGTGTACAATGGAGTAAAGGTGTGGATAGTGGAAGAATCTCTCTCTCTCTCCATATACATATATATATATATATTTATTCATATATATATATATATATATATACATATTTATATATATTTATATATATATAAAGTCTGTAGGACTTATTCACACATATACATATATATGTGTGTGTGTAATGAAAAGCAATATTTATGATCATCAATAATTTAAAAATAGTGCTAACATAGATGTCCTATTAGACATGTACCCAAAGGAAATGCAACCAGTCTGCCTGCGTCATCTTCATTCTATGCTTACTGTGGCACAGACAACAATGTGAACACTGTTCCACCATTTAAAGTGAAGTCCTATCATTTGTGACATGGATGGAGTTGGAGGTCACAGTGTTAAGTGATATGAGTAAGGGTAGAAAGACGTTATTTTCTTGTGGAAAGAAATTCAGGTGTAGGCAAGAAACCATGTTGTTCCCATTTGCCTTGAGAGTAGAATTTGGTACCCAAATCTAAGGATCACAGAGAATAGGAAATGGGGAACAGAGTTTCATTGATAGATACTTAGTCATTGTTGGAAAGCTGTAAGAGTTCTTTCATAGTATTGTGTAGTAGAGAAACTACAGATAAAGTACCACGTATTTCAAGAAGTATCTTATTACAGTGAGATTATACAGAAACTATTTTAAAAGGCTATTCATTTCTACACAATCACTTAATTTGTTATGTCCTTTATTGTATTTATGTACTATTGGGATAACCATGTTAAACAACTTACTTTCTGTATTCCATTCTACTGTATTCATTAAAAATAAAATTGATCTAGGGCTAATTGTAAGCATAATTTGCTATAAATTCTAAACATCTTAATTTTCAATATGCTTCAACAGAGATGAAATTTGGGCCTAAGCAATGGTTCAGTGATGACTGTTAACTCTTTCAGAAAGGGTAGTAATTTGCATCAAGGATCCTGATAGATTCAGCCTACAGACTTGCACCTCTTTAGTATACTGATTATAGGACACAAGAATTTAAGAGATTTTTTAATAAGATTATTAAACTAAAGGAATTAAAACTTTGCAACACATATCAATTTGTGTTTCATGTCTGAATACTAGTAACTATCATTGACTTGAAGAAAAAGGCAATTATAAAAATTAGTGTAAAATTATCACATTATGCATTTGACAATAAAATGCTAGGTTGTCCTACTAAAATTTTCCAGCAGCTGACTGAGACAGATGTTGATACTGACACCTAACCATTGGACTGAAGTTGGGGACTCCTATGGTTGAATTAGGGGAAAGATTGAAGAAGCTAAAGGGGAGACTGACCCAATAGGAAATCCAGCAGTCTAAACTAACCCAGACTCCAGACTCAGTCTCCTAGAGACTGAGTCATCAATCAGCATACACAGGCAGTCCCAGGTCCCTGGCACATAGTAGATAGACGCCTGGTCTGACCTCAGTGGGAGAAGATATGCTTAATCTTTGAGAGAATTGAGGCCCCTGGGAAGGGGGAGGACCTAGGGAGAAGCACCCTCTCACAGGCAAGGTGGAAGAGCACTGGGATGAGGAACTGTGGGAGGAAGTACTGGGAGGGGAGGCAATGACTGGAATGTAAATACATAAAATAATTAAAATAAAAAAAATATTACCACAAGCCTTCAGAATAAATGATAATGTAGACATTTATCCTTCAATGTATTGCATTGAGGATTTTAATGTTGACACATTCTCCCCTCCCCCTTTTTTTTCCTCTGTATAGCCCTGGCTGTCCTGGAACTCACTTTGTAGACCAGGCTGGCCTTGAACTCAGATTATCTGCCTGCCTCTGCCTCCCCGAGTGCTGGAATTAAAGGCGTGCACCACCACACCCTTAAATACATAACTACACAAACATTTCATGTATTTACAGCCTGATATGTGGTCTTCTATTTGTCATTTCTTATAACTTAATTAAATTGAACTACATTCTCACTTTATTCTCTTTCTCTTATCTATAAACATATTTTATATAATATAATTTACATAAATTATACATGAACACCATAAACTATTAATCCAGAAAAACAAGCCTAGGTCTTCAACCCTTTTCATTATGTTTCTTAGGGCCCCCAGTGAAGGAGCTAGAGAAAATACTCAAGGAGCTGAAGAGGTCTGCAGACTATAGGTGGAACAACAATATGAACTAACGAGTTCATACCTAGGCAAATACCTAGGCAAATGGGAAATTTGCTGTGTATTACACTATAGTATTTAATACTGTAAACATATGGTCGACTTTAAGAAAGAAATTGAAAATATTTGCATTTATGAATATTTAGATCTAAATCTAAATAAATTCAAAACAATTGAGTGTTTCTTTAAAAGGCAATTTAAACTTGGATTGGAAATACAGAGACTTATTAAAAGATAAGGGACTCTCAGAAATCTAAAAAAAAAAAGATGTTTCCTCAAGAGATATCAAGAATTATAAAGCCAAAGTAATTAAGACAAAGTACAATGGGGACATATTTAAATAAACTAACAGCGCACATTAGAGAATTTAGGCATAGACTGTAGGTTAATTGAAAAAGGAAACTTAAATAAATGATACTCGGACTATCTGATATAAAAATTTAAAAAAAGAAAGAAATTACACTCTAGTACCACCCCACTGTCAAAGGATCATTCCTTCTTGTAATATATATATATATATATGTAAAACACTGGAAAGCAATATAACGTTCTGAAGCATTATATGTCAATATATCTTTATGACATCACAGTAAGCAAAGGACTTGAATTACAGCTGAGCAAATTACAAACAAACAAACAAGCAACATTGACAGAACTACTGAGTATCTAAGACTATTTGGATATCAAAATTTGGCCTTGTAGGGTTTAACAAGATAATAGAACATAAAGTTGGCTGGGTAGGGAAGTGGGATGGATCTGGAAAGAGAATGTGGAAAGGAGAGAATTTGATCAAAAAATACACTATGAAACTCACAAAGAATAAAAACAGAGTGCCTCCAAGGAACTACCTCTAAACAGGTCTATATCCCCTGGCCGTATTTATCATTTTTCCCGCCTTCGAATGGTGGGCTAGAAGATGGATGGCCTTTCCTTCACTCTCTCCTCTAAACTCTGTTTCTGAATTCCCTCCTATGAGTATTTTGTTCCCCCTTCTAAGAAGTACTGAAGAATCCATACTTTGGTCTTCCTTCTTCTTGAGCTTCATGTGGTTTGTGAATTGTATCTTTGATATTCGGAGCTTTGGGGCTAATATCCACTTATCAGTGAGTGTATACCATGTGCTTTTGTGCCTGGGTTACCTCACTCAGGATGATAATTTCTTTTTTATTTTATTTTTTTAGGATGATAATTTCTAGTTCCATCCATTTGCCTAGAAATTTCATGAAGTCATTGTTTTTAATGGCTGAGTAGTACTCCATTGTGTAAATGTTCCACATTTTCTGTATCCATTCCTCTGATGAAGGACATCTGGGTTCTTTCCAGCTTCTGGCGACTATAAATAAGGCTGCTATGAACAGAGTGGAGCATGTGTCCTTATTATGTGTTGGATCATCTTTTGGGTATAAACCCAGGAGTGGTATAGCTGGCTCCTCAGGTATTACTATGTCCAATTTTCTGAAGAACCATCAGAATGATTTCCAGAGTGATTGTCCCAGCTTACAATCCCACCAGCAATGGAGGAGTGTTCCTCTTTCTCCATATCCTCACCAGTTTTTGCTGTCACCTGAGTTTTTTATCTTAGCCATTCTGACTGGTATGAGGTGGAATCTCAGGGTTAATTTGATTTGCATTTCACTGATGACTAAGGATGTTGAACAATTATTTAAGTGCTTCTCTGCCATTTGATAATCCACAGTTTAGAATTCTTTGATTAGCTCTGTACCCCATTTTTAAATCAAGTTATTTGATTCTCTGGAGTCTATCTTGTTGAGTTCTTTGTATAGATATATAGGTAAAGATCTTTTCCCAATCTGTGAGTTGCCATTTTGTCTTATTGACAGTGTCCTTCTCCTTTCAGAAGCTTTGCAATTTCGTTAGGTCTCATTTATCTATTGTTGACCTTAGAGCATAAACCCTTGGTGGTCTTTTCAGGAAATTTTGTCCTGTGCCCATGTGTATGAGGCTCTTATTCTATTAGTTTCAGTGTATCTGGTTTTATGTGGAGGTCCTTGATCCATTTAGACTTGAGCTTTGTACAAGGAGATAAGAAGTGAATCAATTTACATTCTTCTACATGCTGAACCAGCACCATTTGTTGAAAATATCTTTTTTTCTCCTTGGATGGTTTTAGCTCCTTTGTCAAAGATCAAGTAACCATATGTGTGTGGGTTCATTTCTGGGTCTTCAATTCTATTCCATTGATCTACCTCCCTGTCTCTGTACCAATATTATACAGTTATTATCACAATCGCCCTGTAGTACAGCTTGAGGTTGGTGATGGTGATTCCACCAGAAGTTCTTTTACTGTAGAGAATAGTTTTTGATATCCTGGGTTTTTGGTTATTTCAAATGAATTTGTAAATTGCTCTTTCTAACTCTATGAAGAATTGAGCTGTAATTTTGATGGGGCTTGCATTGAGCTATAGATTGCATTTAGCAAGATGACCATATTTACTATATTAATCCTGACAATCCATGAGCATGGGTGATTTTTTCTATCTTCTGAGATCTTCTTCAATTTATTTCTTCAGAGACTTGAAGTTCTTGTCTTACAGATCTTTCACTTGCTTGGTTAGGGTGCACCAAGGTATTTTATCTTATTTTTGACTATTGGGAACAGTATCATTTCTGTAATTTCTTTCTCAACCTGTTTATCCTTTGAGTAGAGGAAGGCTATTGATTTGTTTGTGTTAATTTTATATCCAGCCACTTTGCTGAAGTCATTTATCCAGTTTAGGAGTTCTTTGGTGAAATTTGGGGGGTCACTTACCTATACTATCATATCATCTGCAAAGGAAGAAGATTGACTTCTTCCTTTCCAGTTTGTATCCCTTTGACCTCCTTTTGTTATCTAGTTGCTCTGGCTAGGACTTCAAGTACTATATTGACTATATAGTGAGTGAGTGGGCAAGAATTTTATTGAGTATTTTTGCATTGGTATTCATAAGGGAAATTGGTCTGAAATTCTCTTTCTTTGTTGGGTCTTTGTGTGGTTTACCTATTAGAGTAATTGTGGCTTCATAGTACAAATTGGGTAGTGTTCTTCTTTTTGAAATATTTAGGATGATTTCTGGCTTCTATGTACCATTTTATCTCTACCTCTCTTTGGAAGGCATTAGCTTACCAATCAGAATTTCATCTCTTCTCTGAGAAGGATAAAGTTCTGTGCTGCTAGATACTTCATTTTTCTATGAATAAGATCTTAGGAAGGATGATCACTACAATGAGTGGTGGGATGCAAGACAGCTTGCTTGCAAGCAGACTTTGCTTACCTTTAAGGACTTTTGCTAGGTGGCATCTTCTCCCTCATGCATGCCTGAAAGCATTTACAATAATGGAGGGCTATCATAATGCTGTTGGTCTTGATTCTGGCAACCAGGTACTGTTATAATTTCCTAGAGTGGTAGCTAAATAATCCCCAAGAAAACACTGAAAGACAAGGTCCTGAAAAGAAGGACTCTTCCAACTTCCAAGCATCATAGAAATTTTGTTCCATTCTCTGAATCACCAAGAAGCTTTCCAGTCTTTCTTCCTGGCCACTCTCAATTTTCCATTTCAGATCTCCTGGGTCTCGCCTATTCCTCAGCCTTCAGTTAGGTGACTGGAAAGAGGGAGAGCATGGTCTTACATGCTCAAGAAATAGTAGCCTAGTGTGCTTACTATTTCTTGAGGTCCCTGGACCATCTTGGAGGTTTAGCATGTGTTTAAATTCTCTCTGCCTGCAATGGGAGAAATGAGTAGAATTATTATCAAAATTATAATTGTAAGAGTAAATACTTTGATATGATTCTGAATCTGCCAAGTATATAAGGTTTATATTTATTATAGAGGGGATTTCACATTTAAATTTAATTTTACTGGTAATATGAGGATATGTTAATACATGCCAAGTGGTTCTGGTTACTAGCTTTCTTTGTGATGAAAACATTTCCTCCAGTTATTTTAAAAAAGTCTTAAAATTGTTTTTTTAATGTGAAAGCCAAACCTTGCTCACTTCTTTATTTTTCTGGAGCCAGTGTTTTTATTCCCTGGGTTTTTCTTCACTTTCAGACTTTCCAGAGCATATTAAATAATCCTCAGTGGATTTTAACTCAAACTATTCTTTCCAACATCCAAAAGTGGATTTTAAAATAAATTTTTTCCTTGCTGGCTACAAAAATCAGAATCTGTTGAAAGACTAGTTGGTTCAATTTATTATTTTGCAACATAGGAAATCCTGTACATATTTACTGCAATGTCATTTAACAAGAGAGAGTCTAGTAAATGAGGAAAGGTCTGCTGGAGATATGATTAACATCTTGCAAACAGATTTATTGCCTATCCCCTTCATAGCAGTGTTCCCCATGGTACAGAGAATGTTTTGAACTGATGTGACCAGGGTAGAAGAGTTGCTTAAACAAGAGCCAGAAAGGCTCATTTTCAGAGAACTTTAGGCTAGTTGTTTTACTTTTTACAGATATAAACCTTAACAAATGCTGGGTGCAAACCACTGAGCCATCTCTCCAGACCCTATTGTCTGCTTTGAAAATGAGGAAACCAATGCCCAAAGGGAGAGCAAGACATAAGTAGTTCCATAACTGACTAAATACATTGTCTCTCAAAGGTGAAAGTAGTGATTGCCATATGAGGTGTGTGGTCCCCAAAGCCCACACACCAAACTTGCAGTTAAAGTGTATGATGTATAACATAAAGATGTTCATGAGTCATTGTACTTTATGGGGTGAAGGGAATTACTAAATCACCAAAGAAACCTATCTACTGATAGTTAATCATCTGAGCATTGACCACTCAAGTCAGCCCTAAAGTTGCGTTCTGCATAAACATTTCGACAGAAGTTGCATAACACACACACACACACACACACACACATATATGTATATATGTATATATATATGTATATATGTATATATATATATATGTATTATATATATATATACATATATACATATATATATATGTATTGCACAGGATTGTGTCTAAAAATATTCTGTATATTTGTGTATATGAGTGTGAGTTTAGATATGTGTGTTCATGTATGTACAGATAGGCAAACATCTTTGTATGTAGAGATCAGAGATTAACCCTTTTGCTGCTCTACAGAAGTAGTCTACCTTAAAGCTAAGGGGACCTTTGGCTCTAAATTAGGCTAAGTTTGCTGTTGATCTGCCTGCTGCCCCATTGCTGGTATATACCTACTATTTAAAACCTAGCATTTCACTTGGGTACCAAGGTCAAAATCAGATCTTCGTGCTTGCCTGACAGGCAGGTACTTCACCAATTGAGTTGTCCCTATCACTCACTATACACACTCTTTTTCCCTTATATCATTCCTAGTGTCTTAGGTACATTACTATTGCTCTGAAGAGACACCATGACCAAGGAAACTTATAGAAGAGTTTATTAGGTTTTTCAGTTTCAGAGGATGAGTCTATGGCCACCATAGTTTGGAACATGGCAGCAGAAAGGCTAGCATGGCACTGGAGCAGTAGCTGAGAGCTTACATCTGACCCACAAACAGGACAGAGGTTTGGGTGTCCTACTTGAGCTAATTGGGAATGGTCTGAGCTTTTGAAACCTCAAATCTCAAACCCATTAAGTAACATACCTCCTGCAACAAGGCCTTGCATTCTAATCCATCCCAGTGCATCCCATCATCTGGTGACCGAGCATTCAAATATATGAACCCATGGAAGGCCATTCTTATTCAAACCACCACACCTAGATTCTCTTTCTTGGTGTCTAAGGATTAGAAAAATGTCTGTTCTAATATGTTAAGAAGACTGGTATATCTAAACTCTCTTCATTTCCTATAAATTCCAACCTCATTTTACTGTATACCCAATTATGAAGGTCCCAGCATAATATATGCATAGTTGATACAGAAAACTAAAATAAAAGAACCCTGATCCAAATGTACCATTATCTTAGAAGGGGAAAACATCGACTTACCTCAACCATTCCTCCCACATTCTGTAAAGCAGGATAATAGAGACGTAACAGCCTAAGAATATCCCTGTCAGAAATTGATTAGACAGAGAGGCATTTTTCAGTTTCCTCTACAAAAATCAAATCTGCTCATTTAAAACTCTCAGGAATCAAAACATATTTTGTTCAGAATTGGGACAAAGACATCTAATGCAAAAATGGGAATTTATTTGAAATTCACGTGTTTTAAAATGAACTGCAATTGTTCTAACTTCTCCTTGTCTTTTTCGAGTACAAGAGAAAGGCAGCCATTGAACTCTCAAAGAATCATAGAACGCAGGTCAGGAGCTAAACATGCATTTGAAGCCTGATAGTGCAAATGTTGGGACCATCATTGCATTTCTTCTGCTTTCTCTCAGTCTAAGCTCAGCACGTCTGCCAAGAGAAGTGAGGTACAAAGAAATCCAAGAGCTCCCCTCGGTTCTGGCTTGAGAAGCTATCACCCGTGACCCTAACACTCTTAGGGACTCTAAGTATAGGCTGGGTTTTCTTCCTAATTTTATCATTCTGTCTCATCCAATAAATCCAATAACATTGATGAGGCAGAAGAAACTCTGTCTCAAGGAATCAAAACACTGGGAATGGGGAGCCTTTCTTTTTGTTCCACAAATCCTTGATTCCATGAAAATCAAATGTACTCATTGCTTATGCCTGTCTTTATCTTTTTGACACTTAATTTCAGTCATTGGAAACAGGTACAGAAATCCAACCAAGAATGTGGCAATGGATACTCCTGCCTTTGTAGCATAGGCAAAGTAAAGGGAATGCTAGGGACTAAAACACACTGAGAGTCATGGAGAGAAATGGAGGGAATCAAACAAGTGCATGTTGAATGTGCTCCCATACGTATTATATCCCTTCCTTATGTCAACGGCAATGAGAACTGAATCAACAAACCACCTGCTAATCTGCATAGATGTTAATAAGACCCTAGATTCCCATAACACGCTATTCAAAAGATCCAATTACAATTTAAAAATGCATTAGCATATAAACATTAGGAGAATCTCAACTTACGTAGGGATGCTTTGGAATCATCCATGGGTCATTCAAGTGTATAAAACAAAATGATTAAGACATTGTAAACACCTTAAAAAAATCAAAACATAAATGTTTAAAAATCAGCAAAATGGAAGTTGTTAAGTGGGACCAAACAAGATATTTAGAAGTAAAAGAGAAATAACTACACTGAACTTGAAGTGCATAGGCACAAGAACAGGAGCAATAATAGGGTCAGTAAGTGAACTTGAAGCTAGCTCTCTATAAGGGGAAATTACTCAATCTGAAAAAACCTAGTGATAAAAATTTAAAAATCAAACCTCTTATATTCCCTGTGACGTTATTGGAAGGTAAAAACTGAGTTTTCTTCATATTCTAAGGGACTAAGTTAAGGATTTGGGAGGCTTATATTGTTCCTGTATAATCTTGTTTATGTATCCTTACTGCTCTAGTGATCTTTTTTTTTTGACACTTTCACTAATGTGAAAGATCTTATCCACACACAATGTTCTTGTTTATTTATAAACATCTTTGGCTTATGTTTCTGCCTCTCACTCACAGTCCTGGCTTCCCTAACTATGTTCAGAACCTTTGGCTTTATTTTAAACTCAATTTTAAATGTATGTATGTATGTATGTACATATGTATGTATGTATGTACGTATGTATGTACGGATGCATGTATGTATTTTTTATTTATTCATCCATGTGCTTGTGTGAGTATTGTGAATGCACACTTGTGGAGTTCAAAGGACAATTCTTGGGAGAGAGTTCTCTCTTACAACATGAGTTCTGAGGACGGAACTCTTAGATCTTCAGGCTTGAATCCAAGTATCTCTACCAGGTGGCCAATCTCATTAGTCCTAGACCACTACTGTTCCTTTTAAAGATGAGTAACTGTCTTGGCTTCTTGATGCCTGCATTGAGTTTGTTTTGGTTTTGTTTTTTTTGTTTTTGTTTTTGTTTTTGTTTTGTTTTGTTTTGTTTTGTTGTTGTTTTTCTTCTCATACCAGGAAACTCAGTTATCTCATAAGCCAGTTCTTTCTGTGGCATTGACAAGATCCCAGAGTGTTCAGGCCTGTGATCCGCTGGAATCTTTTTTGATCCACAGAGTCTTTTGTTATGAATATCTTTCCTGAGGCCAAGATCCACAAGTGGTTATCTACTCAAGTCTTTCCCATGTGGTAGTTTAGATCACGCATATTTAGGCAACCAAGAAGTTTGGAGGAAATATATCAGAGAAATATTGATTTCCTCATTTCTATATCTTCAGTTATTATTCACATAACTTATATTCACATGATTTATATCTTATTGGAAAATATTTAAATTCCTCAGTTTAAATTCCTACATAGTGATAATCTTCGAAATATTTTAACTTCTTTGACATTATAGAATATTTACAACATTTCCTGCTTTCATTTTTCACTTCAACCCCTTCCATTTACCTCCACCCTTGCTCTGTCAAATTCATGGCTTCTTTTTCTTTCATTGCTGTTGTGTGTGTGTGTGTGTGTGTGCGTGTGTGTGTGTGTGTGTGTGTGTGTGTGTATTCCTGAATACATAAATTCAACGTTTTCAGTCTGTACTGTGTTACTTCTATTTATGTGTTTTAGGGCTGACCATTTGGTTATTGGGTAATCAGTTGCTGTGTTCTTCTCTGGGGAAGACTTTCTCCCACTCCCAGCTTTCCTTACTTGCCTGTAATTTTTTGCATAGAGTTGAAGTCTTCTGAGTCCCTGTGCTTTATTGTCTATTCATGTCTTCCTTTTGTACTAGAAGAAAAGGGCAGAAGGATTTTAAGAGACAAAGAATTAGGAGATTGCTGTGTATTTGTGTCTCCTGGAAATGTCAGAGAAATTATAGATATGAAATCTCACTGGCATAGCTACCTTAACATTTGACTAGAATGTCGTGAGAATCTCGGTTCTTATTAATATCATCTATAAAATGATCTTGTTATTTTCCTTCTAATTAAAAATTTCTTTTGATTCCATGGAAGTATTTCACACTGATACTTTTAGTACCTTGGCCTTGGAATTTTAGATACATTTCATTTAATTCCCTCTTATCTGTTAAGTAAGATGTCTCCAGTGTCTTTTGTTATATCTATAAAACAGCAACCTCAAATGTGAATTGGTGGGCTTAGTTATAAACTCTCATCATTCAGAAATAGCATTTTCCATGAAGCAGGCTTCTTTTAGTTTTTGATCATTCATTTTATTCTCTAGACTCTAGATTGGAGAGGTTTTATGTTAAAAAAAAAAAAAAAAAAGCAAAAATGAATCAAACAAAAAACAGTCCAGGTAAAAAATGGAGACATGGGTCTTGTCACATAACAATGAAAATCTCCTAGGTTTTGCATGTATCGACATTGAAATGGTATTTGAGCTTTCAGGGATTTTATTTGTAAAGATAGACAAATCTGTGTCAGTCTCTGCCTGTACTCACTGGCTTCAATATGGTAAAACAGAATCCAATCCAGCAGTTGCTGCTGGTGGACAGCATTGCCACTGTGCCTCTTTACCATGTTGTTCAGAGAGCAATATGGTCAGAATGAGACATGGCACAAACACAGAGCTGTGGTCTTCCTTTATGATGACGTTAGTGTCAAATATAGTTTGTTCCCGTTCTTCCATTTGGGTTACTTCTTTAAAAAAAATCAAGAGCATCCTATTTTTATTAGGACTCCAGCTGTTCTTGAATACATTGTCACCCTGTCAGTTGGGTTCTTATTACAGACTTTCTTAATTTGTGACCTTCAAAGTAAATTTACTAAGAACACTAGAACTCCATTTGTAGTCACAGATTTTAAGTCTTTCAGAATGAGGGTCATTAAGTATTCATTACACTCTCAAGATGCTTATAAAGAATTAATTAAAGAATTCTTATTCCTTGGTAAATAAAAATTTGTTTTATGGTCATACAATGATCAGAATCATTTAATACATATATATATATTAACAACAACAACAACAAAACAAAAACAAAAACAAAAACAAAACAAGAAAAGCTACCCAAAATGAAGAAGAGGAACTACCCTCAAATTTAGAACTCATTTCTCCTCCATTAGCAGTCACCTTTAAGGGCCCAAACAGTTCATCATACAGGATGTGAGTGCCAGCTGTTTCCATTTATTGAGTACTTAGTGATAAGAGGCAATGTGCTCAACATTTTCTATGGAATACTCATGTTAAGCATTTTTTGCTTAGCAAGACGAAAAAGATGTAAGTTATCAACTATGCTATCAGCAAGGATGGGGTCCAGATCTCAATCCCAGCTCATAGGCAAATACTCATTTCATCCCACAGCTTCTCATCTCCTCCCAAGAGAAGCGAATCCCATTGAATCAAATATTCAGCGAGAAGTGCAGTATGAGTAAGTTCTAATATCATGTTAAAATGCTGACGAACGTTTGATGCCTGCCTGCGTTTCCATTTGTTCACCAGCAAGAAGACAATTCTCTAAAATGTCACACCTTCCTTAGTGTCATTCAAACACCAAGTACAAAGTATATTGTACTAAAACGAAATGATTCAGGAACACTCAGATGCAACGTGTCATGTGAAGAGCACAAAAAATAATTGGCATCAGTTTCCTTGTCAAGTTTTGTGCTAATTTCATAAAGAAGAATTATTCATCCTGGCCTTTAAGCAGTAATTTAATTGTACATGCAGTACTAAGAAGCATTCTGAAGATGACAATCACATTGCTCATTATCTTTAGGGTTCTGCTGTGTGTGGGCTATGGACATATGCTTTATCCCATCATTTGTAAAGCTTCCTTAGAGTTTCTGTTTCCTGTGGATTTTCATATTGCTTCTATGACCGTGTAAGTTTAAAAAGAAACACCATGTACCTGCTTCTTGTTCTATGGAGTTCTGTTGTAGCTTCGTGTCTGTTTTAGGTAAATGCTAAGTACTGAAGATTGAGTTCTAACAATTTAGTCCTGGTCTCTTCTCTTTATACTGCAATAATATTGGAAATTGTAAGAGCGTATAACACTATCATATTCATATGTGCATTGGCACCTTTTATTTTTACTAACTTAATGTGCAATGAAACACACACATCCATACTGAAATTGTTTTGTACTTGGCTAAAACAGGAAAATATAAACAATCAACTTATCATTTTTTATTTCAATAAACTTTGTCCTCTAAAAACAGTTCTAATGTATAATTATTGAAGTTTCTTAGAGGCTTCTGTTTGTCCCAGGATCATTTATGGGAGGTTTGTATTTTTGTCATCTTTGTTAAATATGAGATGGCTGAAGTTAAATGCATTCATGTTTAGGCTTTCTATTTTGTTCCAAAGAACTATGGTGTGTGTGTGTGTGTGTGTGTGTGTGTGTGTGTGTGTGTGCGTGTTACTGACTTATCTATACCTCTGTAATACAACATGCAAACTGTTATTGTGATTTCTCTAGAATTTTTTTTTCTCAGTGTTACTATGGTTATTTAGAGCTTGTTGTGGTTCATTACTTTATGATTTTTTTGATCTATTTCTGTAAGGAATGTGTTAACAAACTTGATTGGCATTGCACTGACTATGTAACTTCCTTTCAGGAGAATGGACAGTTCACAATATTACTACTACAGACCTATGAGCACTTGAGTCTTTCCATTTTCTAGTATTTTCCTCAGCCTCCTGAGAGTGTAGGTGTTATATGATCCCTTTATCATATGTTTACTAGTGGTATCTAGAAAGATTACAGATTTTTCTAAGTTGTTTTGAATCCTGACTTTACTGAAATAATTAATCATGTCTGCAAAATTTCTGGTAGAATTTTAGGAATCAGTTATATATAATATCAAATAATCTGATAATTGACATTATTTTT
>NC_034607.1:47865307-47891571 GCF_900095145.1 Mus pahari
TCTCCCCCCCCCTCTCTCTCTCTGTGTTAATTTGCTTTCTGATCTTATGGCTCCAATTTTTATTTCATGCACTACATTGAAAAAGAGTATAAGCCAGCATGGTGGTGCACGCCTTTAATCCCAGCACTCGGGAGGCAGAGGCAGGCAGATTTCTGAGTTCGAGGCCAGCCTGGTCTACAGAGTGAGTTCCAGATTAGGGATATCTCACTTACTTCTGATATTAATAGGATTGCTTCATGTTTTTATCTACTTATGGAGATGTTAATGTGTCTCTAAATGCATTTATATAATTTTCTAACTTATTCAAATTGACTTGACAGTTCTGTTGGGTGATCTTTTTGATATAAACCTATGTTTGGTTTATAATTTTAAAAATTATTTTTACTTCTGTAATGTAAATATTCAATGATATTGACCTGTAATTTTCTTTTATGTTGCCAATACCTGGTTTGGGTACTGAAGTAATACTGCAATTCTAAACCTGAATAATTTCTAGCTGCATTGCAAATAATTATTCTTATACCCACAGATAAGAACAGCACTCAACCTCTCATTAAAGAAATATCTTTTTAAAGCAGACTATACACATTACTGAAAACTACAACTTGACAAAATGGAAAGAACAACTGACTGTGTGTGCCCTGTTCTGGTGCACACTTCTACAGTGAAATTATTAGTCTGAACACTCATGAAACAGTGTGCAAGAAGGAACAGAAAGATTGGGAGCCAGAAGATGAGGATGTCTGTTGTGAGACAGGTCCTTTTACATAATAGGGAAGCTAAACATAAAAATTTCAAAATGATAGTCATTCAAACATGACCTATACCAATTACAACATTAGTTGATACTCCATCTAAATAGGGGAAATATCACAAGACCATACTTCCAGATAAGGAGTTATCATATTAATGGGTGCTAAAAGAGGGAAAACCAGCTTTCTCTAAAGACCCTATTGGTAACCCTATAGATTACCAATCACAAGCTGTCTGCTCCTAAATATATGTGCATAGGGGCAACCCTGAATGGATTCAGAAGGATATACTTATGCAAAATAATTAGATAAGAGATCATGTATTTAAGAGAGAACAGGGCAATGCGGAAGTTGTATACAGAAGTAGAAACGGGAGAAATGATGTAGCTGCAGTACTCGTGTGTAAAATTCTCAAAAAAAGAAAAAAGAAAGAAAGAAAGAAAGAAAGAAAAGAAAAAAAAAGAAAAGAAATGAAAAGAAAAAAAAAGAAAAGAAAAGAAAAGAAAAAAGTTCTTAAATTTCCAAGAAGCTTTTCAGACTTTAACTTCTTCTCAACATCATTCTTAAGCTCAGTGTCAGCCTCTGGACAGAACTGCCAATTACTTGGTTGGTTTTAATCTCTCGGCCCTGTGTTTGCCTGTCTCCAGTGCTACATTTTGCTTTTGCATCTGCTCCCTTAAGTCCTGAAAGAGTTGCATCATTATGATTTTGTTGAGTAGCACATATCATGGATTGCCTTCATTTTTCCAGAACTCATTGCAATATCTGGGAGAACAAGGACAGGACACACCAAGTAAAGCACAGACACAGATTCATTTACTGTTCACAAAACTCAAATCTTTTCGCTGCAGTTATTTAGGAAAATGGAAATATATTGACTAAGATAACACTGATATAGTGATATCATAGGAAACAGTGTAATGACTGGTAAACCCAGTATTAATTAAACCAACATGTCAATAAAAGGAGAAATTTTTTCCCAAGACTTTGAAGCTTCTGGGGGAATGTATCATATCCATTGGTGACTATAGTGATTTGTTGACGACCACTCTTTTTTTTTTTTTTTTAATTCATGAGAGCATTTTTATTCCTCCTTTTAACTTCAAATTTCATGTTTATTTCATTTGCAAATCCATTAATGTAATCCACCATATAAACAAACTCAAAGAAAAAAATCAAATGATCATCTCATTTGATGCTGAAAAAGCATTTGACAAAATACAACACTCCTTAATGTTAAAAGTATTAGAAAGATCAGGAATTCAAGGCCATAAACATAATAAACAAAATATACAGCAAACCAACAGCCGATACCAAATTAAATGGAGAGATACTTGAAACAATCTCACTAAAATCAGGGACAAAGCAAGGCTGCCCACTCTTTCCATATCTATTCAATATAGATATGGAAAAGTTCTAACTAGAGCAATAAGAAAACACATGGAGATCAAGGATACAAATTGGAAAGGAAGAAGTCAAGTTATCACTATTTGTGGATGATATGATGGTATATGTAAGTGATCCCAAAAATTCTACCAGAGAACTTCTATAGTTGATAAACAATTTCAGCAAAATGGCTGGATATAAAATTAACTCAAACAAATCAGTAGCCTTCATTTATTTAAATGATACACACTCTAAGAAAGAAATTAGGGAAGCAATACCCACTACAATAGCCACAAATAGTATATATTTCCTGGGTGTAACTCTTAATAATCAAGGGGGAGAACTTACAATAAGAACTTCAAGTCTCTCAAGAAAGAAATCAAAGAAGAGCACAGAAGATGGAAAGATCTCCTTTCTCAGGGATTGGTAGGATTAATGTAGTAAAAGTAGCCATCTTACCAAAAGTAATCTACAGATTCAACACAGTCCCCATCAAAGTTCCAACATAATTCTTCCCAGACATCGAAAGAGCAATTCTCAATTTCTTATGGAAAAACAAAAAACTCAAGATACAGAAAACAGCCCTTAACAATAAAAGAACTTCTGGGGAAATCATGATTCCTGACCTCAAGCTGTCCCTGGGGTTGCTAGAGAAAGTACCCAAGGACCTGAAGGGGGCTGCAACCCTGTAGGTGGAACAACAATATGAACTAGCCAGTACCCTCTGAGCTCGAGTCTCTAGCTGCATATGTAGCAGAAGATGGCCTAATCAGCCATCATTGGGAAGAGAGGCCCCTTGGTCTTGTAAACTTTATATGACCCAGCACAGGGGAAGGCCAGGGCCAAGTATTGGGAGTGGGTGGGTAGGGGAGCAGGGGTGGGGGTGGGGTATAGGAAACTTTCATGATAGCATTTGAAATGTAAATAAATAAAATAATAATAAATAAAATTTTTAAAAAAACTGCATAGTATTGGTACAGAGATAGTCAGGTCAATCAATGGAAAAGACTTGAAGACCCAGAAATAAACCCACACACTTATATACACTTTACCTTTGACAAAGAAGCCAAAATATATATACAATGAAAAAAAAGAAAGCATGTTCAATAAATGGTGCTGGTCTAACTGGCAGTCTGTATGTAGAAAAATGAAAGTAGATCCATATTTGTCACCTTGAACAGAACTCAAGTCTAAGTTGATCAAGGATCTCAACATAAAACTAGATACCCTGAATCTAATAGAAAAGAAAGTGGAAAAGAGTCTTAAAATCCTTGGCACATGGGGGAACCTTCTAAATAGAGCTCCAATGGCTCCGGCTTTAAGATCAACAATTGATAAATGGGACCTCATGAAACTGAAAAGTTTCCATAAGGCAAAAGGCAGTCAATAGGACAAATTGGCAACCTACTGATTGGGAAAACAATGTTCATTAGCTCCACATCAGGTAGAGAGCTAATATCCAAAATATATAAAGAACTCAAGAAGCTAACCTCCAAAAAACTAAATAATCCAATTTAAAAAGGAAATACAGAGCTAAACAGAGATTTTACAACACAAGAATTTTGAATGGACTGAAAAGTACATGAAGAAATAAATGTTCAAAGCCATTAGTCATCAGGGAAATGCAAATCAAAACTACTCCTGCGATTTTACCTCACACCTATCAGAATGGCTAAGATCAAATCTCAAGGAACAACACATGCTAGGAAGGATGTGAGAAAGTAGCACTCCTCCATTGCTAGTGGGATTGCAAACTGGTACAACCACTCTGGAAATCAATCAGGTGGTTTTTCAGAAAATTGGTGGTAGATCTACCTGAAGACCCAATTTGGACCTATATGCAAAAGATGTCCCACCATACTACAGGGACATGTGATTCACTATGTTCATAGTGGCCTGATTTGTTATAGCCAGAAGCTAGAAACAACCCTGATGTCCCTCAAATAAAAAATGGATACAGAAAATGTGGTTAATTTACACAATTGAATGCTATTCAGTTATTTAAAATGAACACATTATGAATTTTGCGGGCAAATGGATGGACCTAGAAAATATCATCTTGAGTAAGGTACACAGACCTGAACAGACACGCATGGTATGTACTCACTAACAAGTGGATATTAGTAAAAAAAAAAAAAAAAGTACATAATACCTAAGATGCAACCTACAGAACAAGTTTAACAAGCAGAAAGACCCAAATGGGGATGCTTCAATCCTACTTAGAAGGAGAGAATAATAATCAGGAAAGGCAGAGGGAGGGAGACACCTGAGTGGTAGAGGGGAGTAGAAGGAGAAAAGGGAACAGGATTACCTATGAGGGGAGGGGACAGGAGAGAATCCCAGAGGGCCTGCAGAATGAATGGAGGAAGATAGACAGTGTCTCAAGTGGAGGAATGGGGTTGTCAACCCATAGTCAACATTTCTGATCCAGAATTGTCCCTATCTAAAGGATTTGCAGGGACAAAAATGGAAGAGGCTGAAGGAAAGGTGATCCAGGGAAGGCCCATCTTGGGATCTATCTCATGGAGAGGCACCAAGGCCTGACACTATCTGATGCTATGATGTGATTACAGATAGGAGCCTAGCATGTCTGTCCTCTGAGAGGCCCAGCCACCAGCTGACTGAGATAGATACAGATACTCACATCCAATCATTGGACTGAAGTCAGGGATGCTTATGATTGAGGGAAAGAATGGAAGAAGCTGAAGAAAAGGGCAACCCCACAGGAAGCCCAGCAGCCTCATCTAACCTGAACCCCTGGGAGCTCCCAGACACTAAACCACCAACTAGCAGTATACATGTACTGGTCTGAGGCCCCTGACACATATGTAGCAGAGGACTGCAGGGACTAGCCTCAGTGCAAAAAGATGTGCCTAACCCTAAAGACACTTTAGATCCCAGGGAGTGGGGAGGTCTGGTAGGCAGAGGAGCATCCTCTCAGAGACAGAGGAGAGGAGGAATGGGATGAAGAAGTGTGAGAAGAACAGAAAAGGAGGACAATAGATAGATTATAAATATAATAATAATAATAATAATAATAATAATAATAATAATAATTTAATGAACTCTAGTGAACTCAGCTGAATTATTTCTTTTATACCAGTCTAAAAATAAAAAAAGTGATTTGTGTTTTTAAAAGCTGTTAGTCATGAATACCTTTCAATTCCATAAGCATTTACTTTTAACATGTCAAATATTATATATTGAGATGAAATACAAAATATCAAGAAGACTTGTGGAAAGAAAAGATTACAGATTCCTAAAATTAAAAAAAAAATACTTTCTATTTCTCCAAGGAAAGGAAAAGGATTATTGTAATAGGTCTGATTTTTAATTGTATGTCTATTTTTTATACAAATGAATAGACTAATTATTAATGATACATTTTATAGAATTAATAAAACAAAGTAAATAAGTAGGAGGAGCCACCAGCAGATGATCAGTTATTTTAGAAATCATTATGTCATTTTAGCTGAATTTTGTCCCCTGGCTATTTAATAAAAATATAAAGAAAATAAGACATATTCCCTACTTCATGTGCACTCTATCATTTGAACTAAAAATGTCTCATTAAATTATACATTTGCTGCCTAGACCTGGTTAAATTTTTTTTCTCATCTTACTCTCTCAATTTTCTTATAAATCTTCTGGGAAATTAATGTGCTTGATGGTACAAGAGCACCTCCGAGCACTTACCACACTGCAGCTACATATCCCTGCAGAGACTCTGGCCAGAGCTAAGTGTTCTGGAGACGGCCAAATTAAAATCAATGAATACAATATTCTAAGTTCTTGTCCTTAAATATATAAAAAGGTTACCAAAATTTAAATGACTACCATACATTTTATCCTTTTCTTTAATGTATGGCTTAATAAAGCACGATAAACCAAAACCTGATGAACCAGGCCTTTGTGTCCTTATCTGACTTTTGTCTGAAGCCTTAAATGAAGTCTAAATGTGGTAGGAGTCACAGTATTGCATTACAGTAGGGACAGGTTGACAATAACTGAAGGATGTCTACCAAAACAAGAATCCAGGTGTTTTAGGTAGTAGTTCTCTGAATTGTGAAATTTTATCATGTTCTTCTAGCACCCATTGAATTGCACAACTGACTGTGTGGACATTGATGGAGATTCTAAGCCACTATAACCCAGGAAGTCTTCATGATTATGTAAGTGAAAAACAACTACATTTCTCTCAAACCCATTCAGAAGAAAATACATTCTGTTCTGTGTGATGGAATCTACAAGTCACAAAGGCAATGGTACACTGGAAAGTTAAAAAAAAAAAAAAAGAAACACACAACTTGGAAAATATTCTTAAAAGCACTCTCTGAACTTAAATTAATGCAAACCCTTCTATATGGGGGCTAAAACATCGTGATTAAAAAACAACTCTTATCTTGGTAATGAACAAATCAATCTCAGTGCCGTTAACTTTCAGGGATGTTTTTAAAACAACCTTGTGTGTAAACATGCCAATAACCCAAGGGGTCCAGTGTATTGATAACTTCTTGGATGAAGGAAGAGTCTCCTGATGATAATGCACTGAAATCCGTGAGGACGAGGCTAGTTGACTCATCACGCTAAAGTTCCTTTATCCTCCAGGCTAGTGCCTATGACACAAACGACATTACCCACCAGGAAATATAATTGTGATTATGTCCATTTCAGGAAAAAATGGTGTAAGGAAACGGTGTACCTTTGATTTAGTCAGCTCTGTTTGTATTAAGGAAAGAGACATCACTTTGGCAGACTATTGCTATTGAGGGAAAGAGGAAAGAGTCAAGAGGAGGAAGAGCAAGCCCATGAACCATCACTTCCTTCAAATTCTGCCCGACACAGTGCAAACTAGATCTTCTGGAAAAAAAAAAAACTTATATGACAAAAATTCTTTGTAAATGTTGGAGACATACTATAATTTGGGGTCCTAAAAGAGATTATTATGGTTGAGGTGACATTATAAATTTATTTTAAAGTAGTTGTATTTTAACACACCCCCTCCTTTTTTTTATATCAGTACAGGGAGTATCCCATTCACCATTTAAACTTAAAATATGTATTTGTTGAACATGTCTGAAAGGATTATTATCAACAATTATATATATGCATATATAATTGTATAATATATATGCATAATAAGTATGAGTGAATGTATGTGAAGAACAAACTATGTTCTGGCTCCCCAAACCATGAATCCATTCCTTTAGAGAGTATACAAAAGATAATTTCATACTCTGAAGAATCTGAAGATCAAGTTAGAACCCCATTAAAAATGCAAAGAAATTTGAAGAGTGGCTTGTCATTCTCAGTCAGGGGTGGGTTCAGAAAGAGGAAACACATCTGTCTTGATAACTGAGACCCCAGGATCCCCACCCCTCTCTTCGGGACATACCTGAAACAGTCAGTGAATGTTGGTTGTTGATTCATAAAGAGAGAAACCTCACATCCTAGAAACAGTGGAGGATAACCTCAACTCAATCTCATTTTGACATTTCCTCCTCTTCTAGCAAAGGGTATTTCTTACAGGAAACTGATGAATGTGTGCTACTAGAGCATATATGCTATTGGTCTCTGTGGTCACAGAGTTTTCCTGTCACTGTTCACTCACATACAATGGGCATTGATGATTTAGTCCCTGATTTGCCCTTTCCTTAATGTCTGTCTTCTGTCTTCTTTTCTGACTGTCCAATTTCATTTCCCTTTGATCTCAGTCACTTTGGGTACTTTAGTTATTTGTGTGAACTTAGCTGTTTGACCCAAAACTATCATTTTCTGATGCTAGGGTAATTTTTACAAGTTTTAATTCAGAAATGAATCCTATGTATTGGTTGAGGCACCAGATCTATAAATGGACAGAAATTCTGTTCATATATGAAAATCAACTCTGACCTTCAACTGCTGAACCAACACAATCATTAATTATGTTATCTGGGGAATTGGAGAAGATCTGGGTAGTCCCGAAGAACACATTTTTTTCTTTAAACATTTTTATTAGTTCATTGAGCATTTCATACAACATATTTTACTCCTATTAGCTGTCTTCCCCATTACACACCTCATACAGTTATAAATGATACCTTATCCACCAAACATTGTGTCCTTTTAGCATGAATTAAAGAGGGGAAGGAAGAAAATTACTTCCTTGGTATAAAACAATGAGAATTCCCAGTGCTGAGGTTTGATGTTGAGGATTGATGTAACAGAATATTTATTAAAAAGTTCTTTCCAGGAAAAAAAAATAGTGAAGACTAAATTAGGGGTAACGGGCATATTTTTGTGTGACTAGCAAGCTTTGTTGTGGCAGCTCTGAGAAATTAAAAGATTATTCACATGAGGAAATGAAACTACTTACACAGCATAGGCAGTCCTGTAGATGGCAGGGACTGGTCAAGGGGTGGCTGGTTCTTAATGACAAGGAAAACTCACACTTGGACATCTCAAGTCTTATCCATATGACAAATAAAAGAACATGTTCCCTGACAAGCCAATGACTTCACAATCTTTGAGAAGCCCAAACTCCCCCACCTCCTGCAATGAAATCTCATTTAAAATTCATCTATTTGAGAGTTTATCACTTCTTTGCTTGGTATTTTTACTTGTATTTCTGCTATTATTGAATCTGTGCCCTTCAGAATTTAATTGTCACCAATGAGACAAAAGCAGAGATAATTTTAAAAGATGATCAGGCTAGGAGAACTCCTCTTTCAGTACAAATAGCTGTCCTGCCAGATACAGGCATTTGATGGAGGTTCTTTAGCCTTGCATCCTATGTCTTAGAAGACATCAAATTCCAGAGCCTTTAACTGTAGCCTTCAGAATCATGATAAGTGTTCCCCTCTATCAATTATGCAAGCTCTATTTAACAATACAAATTGACTAACAACCTCATGTAAATGAGTCAAAATTAATTTTGCTTTTAAATAAATGCATGTAAAGTATTTAATATATGCATTATATAAGGACTTTCTTTAGTCTCTTAGTTTATTAGAGACCCATCAATGTTTTTGTGTTACTACAGCTAAAGTTCCTTCATCTTCATTGCTGTATAATGACTGGTTACATGTTATCAATTTGACACACAAATTGATGCTACAAATTAAAATTATTCCTACTAGGAAGAGATGCTAGTTTATTACTCTCTTAAAACCTTGAAGTAAAACAGTTTTCATCAATATGGCAGGAGTGAGACAGGCAGACTATCTTTTCAAACTTCATTTCTCCTATGACTAATACAATTGAGGCATTTTAATGAGCTTTTCCCCTGTATAAAATATATTTAACTGTCATTTTCAATTTGATCACATGAACATTTCTTTAAGAATTTTAGAGTCACTCAAATTAAACTCTAAACGATCTACATCATCATTTATTTAGGGGGTGCAAAATGTATACTCAAAAAATTGTGGCCTAATTTGCCATTTCTTCAATGAATTAAAATTTCAATTTTAGAACAATTCTAATTTTTATATATCCTTTAATATGATAATGTATATACATTTTGTGTTCATGAGCATGTGTGCATTTTCCCACTCATGTGTGTTTATGAGTATGTATGGATATATGTGTAGAAGCTACAAGAAAACTTTGCTAGCTTTCCTCAAATGCCATTAGTTTGTCTTAGTTTTGAAACAGCCTCTTCAAGCCTGCACTTTTAATATATGAGCCTATATTTCCCTAGCATGTAATGCTTCCTTGAGTGATTGTCTAGAACTATCTATACTATCTAGAATAAATTTTCAAGAAACCAATGGTTAAAGATCAATGGAAATGGTGTGAATGACTAACACGTGATCTACATCTTTAATAAGAAGCAGAACATTATGTCCATGGTAGAAATCTACCAGTGTTATTGTACCAGTGACAATTCTCCCACAGAATACAAAACTCTGTACTTTTTGTCAGCTGTCTAATGTCATATAGGCTATACTTTATTTACTTTACAATATCTAGTCATATCTTAGGAACTCCCTATCTCATATTATAATGTAAGATCTATGGGTTTGTAGATATGCTAAATTATTAAATTCAAATTACCCACATCATTTAATTTAACATTTTTGTTATAATTCCTTATGAAATATGTACACCATTCTTTTAAGAACACATTTTGATCTTCCTATTTCTGTTAACCAACTTAAATTAATAACTATATGACTATTAAATTAATATATTCCAGCAAAAGAACACAATATAGAAGGAAACACATGACTGGAGAGGTGGCTCAGTTGGTAACGACAATTGCTTCTCTTCCAATGGATCCAAATTTGGTTCCAGCATCCAAACCTTGGCTCACAACTCTCTGTCATTCTACTTCCAGAGTATTCAATATCCTCTTCTTTTTCTGTGGATGCCAGGCATGTATGTAGTGTACATAAACGCAGTAACACATGAACATACTTAAAACAAAATTAATAAAGGAAACTCATTTCACATTTGATGTTCTTATTCTATTCTGTCATTGAGACTCTGGAAGCCACACTGTTGCAGGAAATACTAAAAATGACCGGCAGGCTTACCTCCCTACTGCTGGCAACTGTCTGCCCCGGCCTGGTCTTGCCCCTGCAGTATCCAGTTGCTGTGTTCCCAGCTCCGGTTCACTTGTCTCTGGAAATACTAGTTCCTTCTCTGCCACAATCCCCCTGTGGTCAGCAGTCCCACCTTCCAGTAACCCAGTAAAACAAAACTCTAGAAGCTTATAGTTAACAAGCCAAATTTATATATCAATAAATTCTCAATTCATAAGATGGCCACACAATAATTTCAGAGCCAAGTGATAGTAATACAAGCTGCCCACCTAGATAAGATAAGTTATCCCAATTATTCTATCTCTATATTATATTCATAACTACCTGTGGCTTTTAAAAATCACTCAGGATCAGGATCTTCTTCCTGTCTATCCACCTCCATCTTGGCTTTTCTTCCTCCCTCCTCTGAGTAGCTCTGTCCCTGCAACCAACGCTTCCCTCTGCCTCCCTTTCCCTTGTTTAATCACGGGCTTCCTGCTACATTCATATTTTAATGTAATTGGACAGGGACAATCCTGCCACACACCTTTTTTTCTTACTTTGGCTGACTGTTTTAGCAATATCATTTCATCATTCTAGACTTCGAGGCTTTAGTTCATGGTTCAGAATTCAGAAGATTTCACAGATAGAAAGACATATACTTTGTTTGACCATGTTGAGAAGAAACTTTTTCAATTGCACATCAGATATTGTCTATAAATGCCATCAAGATCATTTATCTCTTTTTACATGCGACATCAAACTAGAATTAAAATAGAAATTGTCATGATATTATTAAGGAGCTCTGAACCAGAAAGATATACCATGTGCACTGTTGTACCATGGTTCACTTTCAACAAATTATGTAGTACTTCCTCTACTTTTCCACAGATCTCACAGCATTAAAGGCACTTTGTATCATTGTCGGGAGAGTGAGATGGATCTGTGGATGGGAGCACTTGCAGTACAAGTCTGATATCCCGAGGACAATCCCTGGATTACACTGTGGAAGAAGAGGAGTGCTGTGTCCAGGTCTCGGCGGGATCCCCAGGAGAGCTCTAAGAACTGCTGACCTGATGTAGTGAAACAAAAGTCTTTTTATTTATTCGAGTCAGACTCAGATTGTAACCCTTCCCACATGCAAGATAGGAGTGTGACGATGCATCCAGGGTCTTTGCATTTTTTAATACAAGTATAAGCGGAGATTCTTTGGGCTTCAGTGTGACGGGGGAATGTGACAAGGGAAATCATCCTTCAAACACAATATCATATGTTCAGGCAGCAGGGAAGAATCGTGCAACTGGGAGGGGGGACTCTTCTGTCCTGGGAAGTAACTTTATGGTGCTAACAGGGACTAGTGTGTTTTTACAAACTGGTCACAGCTGTCTGGGAATGCTTAATTGCCCATCTTTCATGGCTCAAACATGGGGCACTTATCTTTGGTCTTCGATTTGTTCAAGGAGAGGCTCTATCTGCATTGGGAAGTACTTGGCCATCTATCAGGGAATGTTCCAGCTTCGGTGACATGGAGAATGAGGAATTTTGCAATTTGTCTATTCTGAAAATGGCATCTATTGACCCTGGGATGTATTCCTTATGTAATGTCACCATGAAAACAAAGGTAGCAATATTTCAGCTCCAGACTAGGCCCTCTCTGAAAAGTCAGGGAGGGGATGGGAAGCTCCAGTAAGCAGTGAGAAAGAGTAGGGGGTGAGATTTTTTGTTATTCCAGATGAATTTGCAAATTGCCCTTTCTAATTCTTTGAAGAATTGAGTTGGAATTTTGATGGGGATTGCATTGAATCTGTAGATTGCTTTCGGCAAGATAGCCATTTTTACTATATTGATCCTGCCAATCCATGAGCATGGGAGATCTTTCCATCTTCTGAGATCTTCAATTTCTTTCTTCAGAGACTTGACGTTTTTATCACACAGATCTTTCACTTCCTTTTTTAGAGTCACACCAAGGTATTTTATATTATTTGTGACTATTGTGAAGGGTGTTGTTTCCCTAATTTCTTTCTCAGCCTGTTTATCCTTTGTGTAGAGAAAGACCATTGATTTGTTTGAGTTAATTTTATATCCAGCTACTTCACTGAAGTTGTTTATCAGGTTTAGTAGTTCTCTGGTGGAATTTTTAGGGTCACTTATATATACTATCATATCATCTGCAAATAGTGATATTTTGACTTCTTCCTTTCCAATTTGTATCCCCTTGACCTCCTTTTGTTGTCGAATTGCTCTGGCTAGGACTTTAAGTACTATACTGAATAGGTAGGGAGAAAGTGGGCAGCCTTATCTAGTCCCTGATTTTAGTGGGATTGCTTCCAGCTTCTCTCCATTTACTTTGATGTTGGCTACTGGTTTGCTGTAGATTGCTTTTATTATGTTTGGGTATGGGCCTTGAATTCCTCATCTTTCCAAGACTTTTATCATGAAGGGGTATTGGATTTTGTTGAATGCTTTTTCAGCATCTAACAAGATGGTCATGTGGTTTTGTCTTTGAGTTTGTTTATATCGTCGATTACATTGATCAATTTCCATATATTAAACCATCCCTGCATCCCTGGAATGAAGCCTACTTGGTCATGATGGTTGATTGTTTTGATGTTTTCTTTAGAATTGGGAACAAAACACCCATGGAAGCAGTTACAGAGCCAAAGTTTGGAGCTGAGATGAAAGGATGGACCATCCAGAGACTGCCACACCCAGAGATCCATCCCATAATCAGCTATCAAACGCAGACACTATTGCATGCTCCAGCAAGATTTTGCTGAAAGGACCCTGATATAGGTCTTTCTTGTGAGGCTATGCCAGTGTCTGGCAAACACAGAAGTGGATGCTCACAGTCAGCTATCGGATGGAACACAGGGCCCCCAAGAGAGGAGCTAGAGAAAGTACCCAAGGAGCTGAAGGGGGCTGCAACCCTGTAGGTGGAACAACAGTATGAACTAACCAGTATCCCCATAGCTCGTGTCTCTAGCTGCATATGTAGCAGAAGATGGCCTAATAGGCCATCATTGGGAAGAGAGGCCCCTTGGTCTTACAAACTTTATATGCCCCCTAGAGGGGAATGCCAGGACCAAGAAGTGGGAGTGAGTAGGTAGGGGAGCAAGTGGGGAGGGTATAGGGGACTTTCGGGATATCATTTGAAATGTAAATGAAGAAAATACCTAATAAAAATTGGGAAAAACAAAACAAAAGAGTATGGGGTGAGGAGGGAGCTCTCTGAATGGTAAGAAAGTGCAGAGGCAGGCTGCCTTTTTCCCTTCAGGAATACTTCCAAAAATTGGCTTCTGATGAACCCAAGGATTCTGTGACTGTGTGTGTGTGTGTGTGTGTGTACACTCATATATCCATGTCAGAACCATACAGACAAAATAATGAATGAAAATTTGTTCCTAGGAATTTTACCAGAACTCTCATGCCATCTTGGGTTCTATCTCTATGGGCTACCTCTACTATGTAAGACAACACTCATCCTCTTTTTTTATTCTCATATTTTTAATTTAATTTTCATTTTCAGACAGCTCCTCACTATGACCTTTGTTGAAGTTGCAACACTTTGTCTCTAATGACTTAAGTAGCTGAATTCCTGTCCTGTATGGCCGCACCCATCCCCTTCTCTTCAGAATAATACTAGTTGCCTTCTCTTCCAGCCTCCTGAATAGATTACGGAGCAAAATGAACTCTGTATAATCTTAAAGAATTCTTACAATGCTACTTGCTTATAAGGTCAATGATGTCAAACACAAGACTAAATCATAAATATGTAGCAAGTGTGCTTACTATTCACCTCATGAGTTGGTCACTGGACATTCTTCTAGGAGTCTCTCAGAGATGAAATCCCAGCACATTTCTTTCAGAGCGAGATAGCAAAAAAAAAATATATAGAAAAACATGTAAACATTATTGTTAATCTCATCATAATTAACAGCCTTCTAGAGAGTATATTTTTACCAGCTGCAATTCACTCTTATTCAAATATTCTTATTTGAATAAGAGTGCACAGTTAGGACATTGTTACGTTTCACTTCTGAGGCATGAAGTCTGTCAGTCTTGCACTTTGCCTTCTGTTAGAAACCACTGATCAGCAACATTTTCCTCCATTGCTAAGCTGCTACATGCTCTCACATTCCTTGTGAAGCACTGATCCTCAACAAGCTGTTTAAATTTGACTTTGCTTAGTAATCTGAGTTTATGTTTTCTGGGGAGAAGCAAAATCTAGATTTCAAAACAGACTCTTAATGGGCATGGAGCCATGAGGACTATAATCTGAGAGCAGGAATGGGTTGCAGAGGATCTGGATGACCAGATATTAGGCAAGGGATCTAGATGTGCTTCTGCAGCTGTCATAAAAAAAATGTCTTAAAAAATCAACATAGATTATAAGGTATTCACTTTAACTGGTAATTCTAGGTTATAATTCACCTTCATGAGGACTCACAGAGACAGGAATTAGGGACAAGCAGAAAGAAACCACGGAATAGTGACATCCACTTTCAGGCTGAATCTTCCCATGTTAAGGAATGTATACTCAAGGCAGTCTCCCACAGACATACCCAGAGATCATCCTGCTCTAGATCATCCCTCACTGTGTATATTCTTCCAAGTGATTCTATAGTATGCCACATTGACAATTAAAGCTAACTATCACACCAAGCAATATTTGATGGCAAGTAAAGATTTCTGTAAACGGCCATGGCACTATTGTGGATTAGAAATGCTAATCCACTTGAACGTTGAAGTGAGACTTTTTTGCAGGGGGCTATGGTTAGTACAGAAACAGGTTAGTACAGAGACAACTGATAAAAATGCAGAGAACAACCGGCACTGGAGTGATCAATGCTACATTGGAATTCTATAGGAAACGTTCTTCCCCCATACTCAGGGGATGTTTAGAAGGGATGGTAGAAGACAGAGGTCAGGAAAGACTGCTGTGAAATAGTACAAACACACAATGGCTGTGGTTGTCTGCACATGACTTGCACAAGATCAAGCCAGTCAAAATTGCACCATAGACTGGGGAGAGGCTCGAGGAGCTATACCACTAGCTGAAGAGCTTCTGGCAGTTGATGACTTCTCCAGGAGGGAAGATTTTGGTTATTTGGCCTCTGATAGGCTGTTCACACATCATTAGATAGATGCATACACATGCACATGTAGGTGATACTAACTAAACTTAGTAGGCTTAAATATGACATGAAGTTGAAATGAAGATTTGCTCTGGCAAGGTCAAGACTGAGTAGGAGGGAAGGGATGAATGTGATCAAAATATATTGCATATATATATATGAAAAATCTCAAAGATTAAATAAAACATACTTAAAAATAACAGAATAAAGTAATGTTAAGAAATAGAGTAACAGTGAAGCAAAATTTGTATATGAGTCTTAAACTAAATCAATATTAATCTAAAAAATTAAAAGAATTCAGAATGGGATAAAATACATGCAAAATTTATAGCTAATAAGGGATGGATTATCAGAATATTTAGGGGAATTCATAAGTCATTAGCAGTACAAAAACTATCCCAAATTGAAAATTAGCAAAGGAATTGGAGAGACAATCATGAAAATGAAATATAAATACCTGCCAAGTATAAGTAAAGATGGTTCCACATCACTAATTTGATGATTTGAGTAAAAATGTTCTTATAAGCACTTATGTTACATGCTTAATCTCTAACTTGTATCATTACTTTTGGACATAATGAAGAATTTTAAAAGTGTAGCCTACCTGGGATAAGGAGGTATCTAAGGCTATACCTTTGAAAGTGACACTTGCTCATTATCCCTTACAGGTTTTATGCTGCCCATTTATGTTGAAATAAACTCCTTCACTACACTGTACTCAACTAAGATTATTTAATCAAATGCATGTGGGCAGATTGAGACCTGTAAACCCAGAAGCCAAATAAATCTGCATTTAATTTTTTTCTAATCATTGTTCTGATTACAACCATGCCAACTAAATTGTATGTAGCTAATCATAAGATATATACAAATCAAAATGATGTTATGTGGTTGCTTCTTATTCATTAAGAATAGCAGTCAAAGGAATCAAAATAAATTGTAAAAGATCATGTATCCTTTTGCTTTTCTATCTGGTGATAAGGTAAATGATGTAGAGGTTTTGTAAAGGTTTTATGATGGTTTCATAAAATATGCAACACGAAACAGATATAGGAACCAACAATCGTGTACCTGAGCATGTATCTGACACACTCATGTTCAGTGCAGCATTGCTATTAATGACAGAGAACTAGAAAGAGAAGAGCTCATCAACAGATGAACAGATTGTTGAAATGTGGCAGGATTTACATGATAATATCACAAAAGCCAAAGAAAAGGATGAAAACCTATCACATTCTAGAGATTTGGAAGAATCTTGAGGTTGTAATTCTAAGCAAAATTAGGCAGTCATAAGAGGTTAAATTCTTTGTAGATCTAGTTATATAAAAATAAAATATTCTTTTCAAAATCATAGGTATAAAAATGAGAATGTTGGCTACCTGGAGCTAGTGATGTGGAGAGGAAATTTATGTTGCCAGTTGCTAGATTTCAAGATAAAAGGACTCTAACATTTAAAGCACTGTGAACTGAATACACTCACATCCACTATGGACTTTACACTTCAAATTATTTAAGTGAAAATATTGAAGTGATGTAATATTACTACTGTAAGAAAAGGAATTCTGCTTGCTGTTACAATGTGTTATTTGCAATATCTTCTCTAAGAAACTCCAAGACCACAGACTTTCATGTGCACTGGGATTTTATTTCACAACTACTTGTGTCCTATATATGTATACAAAACAGCTGGGAGTGGTGGTGCATGCCTTTAATCCCAGCACTTGGGAGGCAGAAGCAGACAGATTTCTGAGTTTGAGGCCAGCCTGGTCTACAGAGTGAGTTCCAGGACAGTCAGGGCTGTACAGAGAAACCCTGTCCAGAAAAACCAAACCAAACCAAACCAAACCAAACCAAACCAAACCAAACCAAACCAAACCAAACCAAACCAAACCAAACAAAAAACAAACAAACAAACAAAAAACAGTCAGTTACTCAGCCTTGAAGAGCAGCATTGAGCAGTGCCCCATTTATCCTCCATCTGAAATATGTTCTCTGACTTCTCAATTGGGTATTCTTAGATTGTCCAACAATAAAATCGATCTTTTTGTCTCCACATTATGGTTTTGGAATATTCACAATATTTGCCAGATCTTGCTGAGTTGAGAAAACATTCTGAGTGAAAGTGGAAGCTTTTACAGGAGTAGAATAGGGTCTAAGTATTTTTAGTGATATGCATGATTATACTTTGAAATATATATGCATCTCTGTATTTTAGTTTGAGTCACAAAGTGTGCTCTGCATTAATATTTGCTCCCGTGTTTGATGGTTTTACAATAATCAACACTTACTCTTACAGTATTGCTTAAAGAATTAGATGAAAAATGTATCAGGGAGGATTTATTTTTCTTGGAGGCTACAGATAATTTTTAATATAATAAATTAAGTATTTTCTATCCTGTTATTTAATATCTCAGCTCTAAATGACTATTTCACATTAATTCTAGGGACATTAATTTAGGGACAACTTTATAACCAGATCTTGTAGTAGTTGACTTTTGATTTGGACATGTCTGAATCCAGGAATACCCAGTTATACAATGAAATGTTATGTATTCTCAGTCATCCATTCCTTTTAATGCTTCAAAGGAACAGTGACAAATATGTGTAATTTGTCATTGTGTAAAAATGATAGAAATGATCCATGTGTGTATTAGGATATGTCTTAAGAAGAATAATACTTGAGTTGGTAAGATGAATAGCAAAGATATGTCTTAGTGTGTGTGGTACTGCCAGGTAAGACCTAGATGGAGCAAAAGGGGCAGAATGAATACCCTTATCCGTTCTTCCAAAAGTTGAGACACTCTTGTTTTCCTTGGAATTCAAGTTACAATTCTACAGCTGTCAGATTCTAAGATATGCTTCAGCCATGTTCATGGCTCTTAAGGTGTCAACTTCAGATTGTGGGCCATGCTATTCACTTCTCTGCTTCTGACATAGGTTGAACCATGCTGTTAGATTTTGGGTCGTTTGCTTGCAGAGACACTATAGTGGAGATTGTTATGTTGTGAGCCTGTGAATACATATCTTATTAGTTCTGCATCTCTGGAGAAGCCAGACTAAAACATTTTTGTACTGATATTTCTAAAGAAATGGATTTTTAGGGCGATTTTCTTGAATTGTTTTAGTGATTACATTAATGGGTTCTTTACCACTTTTAATACCCATGGTCCAGGGCACAAGCACATACAGTTTATAAAAATATAACATATCCACATGAGATGCTTCTAATCAACCATTATAAGAGGCAAGAAACAGTGACTTTGTATGCAGTTTAAACATTTTTGGCAAATAAAAGACTTTGTGTTGGTTGGTTACTACCACTGTCATTGGACAAAATGACAAAAAAAAAATGAACAGAGGATTTTATTTTATTTCTGAGGGGTGGATAAAAAAGTTATTTTATCATACAGGTTATAGTTTACCATTGAGGGAGTCAGGACAGGAGCTTGAAGCAAAGAACAAAACACAAAACAAACAAACAAACAAATGAACATGGAAGAGATATTGACAAGGCTGGGAGCAGCTCCATGGAAGGCCCAGGGAATGGCTTCTGTAATTTGGTATCTCTGCCCAATCACAAGCTATTACATTGTTTACCTGATCAGCATCCTGCTTGGAAAACAAAATTCAAAAGCATCAAAATCCTTCTTTGTTCCCCGAAAAACACAACAAGCGGTTGAAAGAGTCATATGCAGATATTTGTACCCAACCAAAGGACAGAAGCTGCTGACCCCTGTTGTTGAATTAGGGAAGGCTGAAAGAAGCCCGAGGAGAAGGGCGATCCTATAGGAGGATGAGGAGTCTCAATTAATCTGAACCCACCAAACAGACAGCACACACCAGCTGATATGAGGCCCCCAACACACATACAGTAGAGGACTTCCAGGTCTGTGCTCATTCAGAGATGATTCATCTAACCCTCCAGAGACCGGAGGCTGCAGGGAGCTTAGAGGTCAGGTGGGGATGGGCATCCACATGGAGATGGGGTGAGGTGGGAGGAGGTGTAGGATGTGGACCAGATGGAGGGTGAATGGGGGGATGGAATGGAATAGGAAGTATAAAATATAAATTAAAAATAGAATAAACTTTTTTTTAAAAAAACATCAAAATACTTCATTCTTCTCCCCTCCAAGTCATGTGCTACTTACTGACTGTCTACTAGATTTTACCTCAAGGTGCAGAGAAAAGTTCCCCAGATGTTGTTTTTATGGACTTGAAATAGTGATAGTGGCAAGTCCCCAGCAAGTCAAGTTCACGTATGGAGAGTAGAGAGGAATTCTGCCTTCTGAGTCTTCCCTCCTGTCTGCCCATTGTGTTCTCTTTATGACTTGTTTTCTTCCCTTTATCATCTCGGATGGGTGTCAATGGCAGGAAGCCCACACACATCCCCCCCAATGCTTCTGGAAGGAAAGACTGATGAACGCTTAGTGAGTAGAGTCAAAAGAAAATGAGGAGGAAAATATAATCTTGCACGCTGGGGTGGCAATTCAAGAGAGCATCACTAGGAAGGCCCAGAGTCTGTTGCGTCTTCCTAGTCAACAGACCCAGAAGCCAGTCTCAGCAACCGCGTGGTCTGGAACCTGATCTGCACTTCCGTGTTTGCAGAGCTTATCCCTGCCTGGGAAGACCACGGCTTGCCTCCAGCATGTCTCCAGCAAGGCATGAATGAAGGCATAATTTTACTTTTCTCAGGAGCCAATCACACTACTAAAGCGTATTGATCTATCATGTGCTATTATAAAAGGACATTGATTACTAGGTAGTTTATTTTAAAAAAAAATCTAGAAACTTATGTCTTACAGATTCTCAGGCTAGGGAGTTCAAGACTGAGGTTCTAGCAGTTCGGTGTCTGATAAAAGCCCATCTCCAAGTCTAGGATGCTGTCTTCAGTCTGATTCCTTCTAAGGAGAGGAACGTATATAACCCCATCACAGAGAGGAGAACGGAGCAAGTAGGGAGAGGAGTTCTCCATCAGACTCATAAGAGCGTGTAAACCAAGTCACAAGAGAAGAGCCCGAGACCACCCACCTACTTGCAAACATCACCAAGTAAGACCCTCATGCTGGCAACATGTGGATTTGGGGGTGCGGACACGCTCAAACATTTGTAAATCTGAGTGCTGTGATAGTACCAATGAAAATTGGTGGTCACATAGCCTGATTTCAATGATAATTGAATCCACACTATTTAACAGCATTGTGCCTTCACATATTACATTATTGATTCTAAACCAGCAGGGCAAAATAGTCCTATTATTCAATGAGAGAACCTAAAACATAGAGGGACAAAATAACTTTCTTGACATGATAAAGAATTGTTATTGTTTGAAATAAGGCTTTGGTTTTTTCAGCAGAGAAACCACTGGCACCCCATAGATACTTGCCCTTTCTGAGAAACTCATTCTGACTTGGGCCCTTACCTTTTCACTCTTAAATATCTGTTACAGTTGCCACCAGGGACAATTTATTAATACTATTGTGTGCTAGGTTAATATTTCTGAAATAACATCTTAGCCCAAGGGTTAAGAAGCTCCAAAGTAGGTAACTGGCAACATTTCAAAACCAACCTTCCAATCTTTAACATTCTTACAAAACGAAGTTTATCTTTAAATAATGGGTTCTTGTCTCTTTTAGCTTCTTAGGAGTTGGAAGATAAAACCAGGAATGAAGTTTGACTTCCCCCAAATTGACTTAGATTAAATTATATCTGTCTTCATTCTGCTATGTGATGGCCTGGCATTGTAAACAGTGCTCATCTGCTTGCCCTTGTTCACTCTGATGCACATGTGACTACTAAGACAACCTAAATTAATTAAGCAAGTTTTATTTGATTTTTTACCTTTTAAGCAACCCAAAATAAGAGAGAAGATCTAATTTGGAAAACAGAGCTTCTCAGGATGCCAAATCAAATTTATCCCTCTAACAACTCAATAGTAACTACAGACACATATCTATGGACTAATTTAGGTCCTAAACACATTCAAAACTGGCAGTACTGCATCTCACTGCTCTGGAATCAGGAAATATGTATTGATGAACAAAAGAAGCTGGATTCAAGCACACGGATATTTATTCAGAACAGGCAAGGACACTTTTCCTCAAGATCTTTGTCTATCTCACCCCACTCCTGTCCCTGTCTCTCTGTCTCTCTCTATCTCCCTTTCTGTCTCTCTCTTTCTATCTCTTTCTCTCTCTTTCTCTCTCTTTCTCTCTCTGTCTCTCTTTCTCTCTCTGATAGTCTCTCTTTTCCATGAATCCCTCTCCTTTTCTCTCCTTTCCTTCCTTTCTGACCCTCCTTGTCTTCCACTACTCTCTCTTTATCCTACTCTAATCTCTCTCTCTCTCTCTCTCTCTCTCTCTCTCTCTCTCTCTCTCTCTCTCTCCCTCCTTCCCTCTATCTTATCATTTTATCTGTCTCTACCCCTTCTATGTTCTTTTGGAGTGAGAACTTAACTGTGTAATCCATGCTGGTTTATCATTCTAAGTTCTGGATGACAGGCATGTAATGGCAAACCCAGTTCCCCAACCGCTCTTTCTTTTCCTCTTCCCTCTCTTTCTTCATCTCTCTCTCTTTGTAGCTCCATATCCCTTCATTCTTTCCCTCTTTATTTCCTGCTTTTGTTTTATGCCCATGTCATTTCTGTATCCCAAGTTGTAGAAAAATTTTATTATTGGTAGTCCCAGAGCAAATACTATATTTGAAAATATACATTAGATTACATTAAAATGGAAATATTGGATGTGTTCAGAACTTGCTAACAATAATAATATTGTGCCAGGCTTTAGTTATTATTTATTGATAGTTTACAAGATGCTTGTATTATATCAAGTGTTTTAAACCTGGTAACTTATTCAAAGTTTAAATAATTCTACAGATGGGTTATTATTATCACCTTTAATTGACAAAGAGGAAACTAATACCTGAGGGCTAGAGACCTCACTCAGAGCATTAATTGATTTCTGGTGGAACAAAGATTAAAAACCAGTTGTTGGGGGTCATAAAATTCTAGTAATACCCCCTGGGCTTGTTTGTGACCTCTGAAAATGGCAAGGGACCAGTTCTGTCTAGATTATTTACTGGACTCAATTAGTGGTAGAGATAGTATCTTCTAGATAATTTAGTAGCTAATCATCTGTCAGTATTATATATCCAGCAAATTCTTACTGAGAGAGTATTTCAGGAGTAAGAAGATGGGGTATATCACTAATCAAGCAGCGAGTACAGAAATACATGTCCTATCTAAAGACAATGCGAAATTCTGAAGAGAGTCCATAGGGCTCATAACTTGGTTTCCATGGAGATTCATTAAGGCTGCTGCAGAGCCCTTCAAAAGTAGAAAGCTAAGCACTTGATACTCATTTTACAATATGCATTGACCTCATCCATCTATTCACTCAGTAAGAGTGCACTGGGTCTACTGTGTGCGAAGTGCTTCTCAAGACATTGATAGGACTCAGCATGCATAGAGAAAGTCATACATAAATTAATCTTTAAATAATATGTGTCAGATAGTTATAGAAATGTGCAAGACACTGAAATTGAAAAAAAAAAAAAAGGAGTAAAGAGCTCCTTTTGAAGTATATGTGAAATATTGGGAGCCACCTTTCATTAAAGGAAGACCAGGCTGAGGTCTAGGCCAGTACCATAGTACAAACCTAGCAGTAAGAGAACCTGGGGTTGATTCCTAGCAGCATATGAACATCAAGAAAGGATCCAGACGAACATCATTGAAAAGAGTAAAGAAATGTGTTTGCTTGTATAAAGAGCACTTGCTGGTAAAAGAGTCAGTCATTTGAGTTCTCCAGGCAGGGCAAGGGTTACCAGAGAGAAGACAAGCAAGTGCAGAGATGCTGAAGAAGTAGAGTCCTTGGTGTGTGATGCTAGGGAGACAGAACGGTAGGAATATCAGAGAGGAGCCCCTGCAGTGGGAGATAACATAAACTTACAAAACTGAAAGAGACCAGTTCTGTCTGGATTATTTACTGGACTCAAATAGTGGTAGAGATATTGTCTTCTAGATAATTTATATCTAACCTTGTAGTGATGGAAATACATGTTCTGGTAGAATCTCTAGAATATTTATTTCTTGCTCTCATTGTTAATTTACCTTATCTGAAATTGGGATAGAAATCATTAGAAGGGATGAGCATGGTACCTATTTCTGTTCCACTCTCAGTGTAACTTTTACCTGCTGTGTTTGGTACAGACTCTTGAGCAGTGAGCACTAACATTGGAATCCCAGGTAATTAGGTTAAACCAAGGACAGCTACAATGGGAATGGAAGTTACCTTATTTAGGATGAAAGATGAAAATAAACAATAATTACTTGCATATTGGTAAGAAGTGATTAAACCTACACTTACAAGTACTAGTGTAATAAAAATACCTGTTTCCTTATGTTTTGCACTCTTTGTAGTCAATGAACTCTGTATTGATTATGATAAGTTGTTTCCTTCTTTGGCTTCTTAATTCACTGGCCTTGTTTATACTCTTGGCATAGCATACATTACCTACTCCAGGAAACCTCTCCAACCATGGATGATAACCATGTTTTTAAAATAATTGAAACTGATCTGAAATCTGAATCTAAGCATCACCAAGTGAATGTGTGAATGTGTGTGTGTGTGTGTGTGTGTGTGTGTGTGTGATAATAAAAGAAAAGATTATGAATAAGAAGGCAAGAATTCGAAGGAGAGAAGGAAGGATGGTAATGATATAAACATGGTACTCATGTAGAAAATTCTTAAATAAAAACAAAAGATGAATAAAACAATCCAAAGAAGTATGGTATGTATTTTGGGAGTCCAGCTGTGATTTCATGGCTTTTGCTTCTTCCCTAGCAGAGCATTCAGACTCTGTCACACATTGGACTGGCAGGATGCAGCCAAATCTAAAATGGATGGAATTCATAGACTCGTGGTCTGGCTGGGGGTGAAGTCCAGGGTTAAAGTTGTGGTGGGCAGAGAAGGCCTTCTCTAAAGATCTTCATGCTTTACAGACCTTTCAGGTGAAGGTCTTATCCAGCAATCTTCAATAAGACAGTTTTCTGAGGCGATTTTAGCTTGTGCATATAGATTTATCAGGGGTGGGTTTGTATGCATACATTTTATTCGGGGTTATATATTTTTAGGGATCTCCAGGGTAGGCAAATGCCATTGGCTGAAAGCTAAGGTACTGAGATGCCTCATAAGTGTGGAGAGGCATTCCAGGAATCTCAGGTGCAGTATTATGTGACATTCCTCAGGTAGAGGGTATGGTGAAAGTTTCAATTTCCCCAGACAAGGTCAGAGAAGGAGAAGACTTGCTAACAAAGGGTGTCTGGCATTTTGCACATACCTCAGGGCTTTCCAGTAGTGTCAGACAGACCTTACCAGCAGAGCCAATAGCCAACATCAAATTAAATGTTGAGAAACTTGAAGCAATCCCACTAAAAGCAGGAACAAAACCAGGCTTCCTCCTCTCTCCCTATCAATTCAACACAGTACTGGAAGTTCTAGCTAGAGTAATAAGACAACAAAAGGAGATCAAGGGGATACAAATTGTAAAGGAAAAAAAGTCAAGGCATCACTATCTCTCAGACACTGAACCACTAACCAGTCAGCATACACTAGCTGGTCTGAGGTTTTGACATATACAGAAGATGACTACCTGATCTGGCCTCAGTGGAAGAAGATGCACCTAACCTTTGAGAGACTCGAGGCCCCAGAGTGTGGGGAGCACTGGTAGGTGTATGGGATGACATCCTTTTGTAGACAAGCAGTAGGAGGAAAGGGATAAGGAACTGTGGGAGGGCACACCAGGAAGAGAATGCAAAATCATGCAGTCTCTTTGAAAAGAGGAAGTATGGAAAGGAATCTGGAGGGGAGGGCAGGAGGGAGAACAGCATTTGGGATGTAAATAAATAAATAAATAAATAAGAAAATTGAAAGTACAAAACTTCCTATGAACTTTAAAATAATTTACTATAAATTCAAATTTTGTTTTTAGGCTTTACACAGTGTGTTTCAGGACAACCAGAGCTACATAGTGGGACCCTTAGAACAAACAGACCAACCGACAAACAAACATAAAACAACAGCAAAAATAAAACATCAGTAGCTGAGTATTTTAGTATAATGTTAATATAATGAATTGATTCAAGAATAATAGAAATGGAGTTCTACTACATTAATTAATATTAGTGAATTCCCCAAATTATTATTATTATTTTGGAAAATAAATTTTGTTTCATACACTGCATTCTGATTACAGTTTTCCTTCTCCCAACTCCCTCCAGATTCTCCTCACCTCCCAAATCTATGCCCTTTCTTTCTCTCATTAGAAAACAAATAGTAGTAGTAGTAGTAGTAGTAGTAGTAGCAGCAGCAGCAGCAGCAGCAACAGAAGCTAGTAGTAGTAATAGATACAATCTAAACAAACAAATCAGAAGAGGACAAAGGAAAGTAGCAAACGGAAAAAATGTCAAAAAAAAAAAAAAAAAAAAA
>NC_034607.1:47891602-47901397 GCF_900095145.1 Mus pahari
ACAGAAGCTAGTAGTAGTAATAGATACAATCTAATCAAACAAATAAGAAGAGGACAAAAGAAAGTAGCAAACGGAAAAAAGGGAAAAAAAAAAAAAAAAAAAAAAAAAAAAGCTCAAGAAACACACAAGAATGCAAAGCCACATACATTGTCATACAGAACCCATAAAAACACAAATTAGGAAAATACATTACATATGCAAAAATACCTGTGAGTTAAAATAAAGTGCTAAAATCCCCCAATAAAGCATTATGAGAAAAAGAAACTCCCAAAATGCCATTGAGGTTATATTTTGTGGGCCATCTGGTTTGGGGCATGGAGCAGTGATATATATTCCCAGTGAGACTCCATTGGAGAGAACTAATCTTTTCTTTTGCAAGCACTTGTCAACTGGAGACAGCTTCTGAGTCAAGGATGAGGGCTTGTTTCCACTTCCCTCCTTAATGCCAGGACCACATCCTGCCTAGATCCATACATGCCCTCTGCATGGTATCTCTGAATTCTTCAGTGCTTCAGTGCTTCACCCCTACTGCGGTTAGAAGGCCCTGTTCCCTAGGTTTCTTCCACCCCCTCTGGCTTCCTTCCTCCTCTCCCACATGATTACCTGAGCCCTGAGGCGAAGGATTTGGTGAAGACCTAGACCCAAGTGTCCCAAAGTCTCTCACTCTTCGCACACTGTCTGATTGTGGGACTCTGTCTTTGTTCCCATCTTACTGCAGGAGGAAGCTTCCCTTGTTAATCTGCAGAACATTGCTACTTTCCTTCAGCCAAGAAAACCTTAGACTAAGAAAGAGCTAAGACACAGATACAAATGATAATATTTTTAGGATCCTCTGGACATGACTCATTAAAGAAGATTAATCTAGACTGGCAGAAACTATATTGAAGTTTACCCAGGTCTGTGGGGTGTAGAAAGGATTTCTTAGGAAGGGTACACATTGTGTTTGCCAGATTTAGCAAAGAAAAAATTAGAATGCCCAGTTGAATGTGAATTCTAAAATTAAAATCTGGATTTCTTTCTCTGGTGTGAATATTTCTTAAATATTGGATGAGACAAAATCATTTTGGGAGATAAATATATTGTTGCTTCTTCATCCTGCTTTTATAGTGGGAATTCTCTCAATTTTCATCATTATGATACTTATATAGTATATAGTTTCTAAGGCTATGCCTAAATATCAGGGTGTTGCTTGTAAGTTGCACGTCTAGGTTTTTAATAATGTATAGTGATGTTGTAAAGACAATAGATTAATAATAGAAAATGAAAATACTCTAATTAAAAACCAGTCATCATTAAAAGGCCATTTCCTCTACTAACAGAGCATGCAGAAAATTTGTGAAATACATGAGAAATATTCAATTGTAATTTAAAATTAAAAACACTAAGTTACTCAAAAAGAGGACCCCGACTTAGGGAGGGTAAATCTGGAGCTGAGTTAGGTCCTGGGATATCAGGAGAGAGAACAAGGCTCTAAAAGCCCTAACACAAAGAACAGCCTGGATTAAAGCAGGCTAAAAATCCATTGTTAGTGGCTCCCTCTGAAGAGCCTAGTATGTTTCCTTGGCGATGGGGAAAGTGTTATTTTCAAGGTTTCTGAACCTCTCAGAAGAAACAAAGAAATACACTAAGAAATGAGAGAGAATGGGAAAAGAACAAGAAAAAGAGAGTAAGGAGAGAAAATATTTGAATGTGTTCAGAAAACCTAAGTTGAAATGTATGAACATTCATTAAAGAAAATGTTTGTACCACAAACAACTGGTAAATTCTTGGTGTGCAGAATCCGCAAAACTAATAATGATCAATATAACAAGAAAACAACCAAAGAGAATAATATACAGGAACATACACAAACAGGAAAGTTTATTATGTAAATCAATTATGAAACACATTTGTAATTTTAAGCAAAGAAACTATATAAACAAGGAGAGAGTAACATTATGCCCATGGGCTTTGTTGAATTTCAAATACACTGTTCTTACAGTGATTTGTGTATCAAAAGCTTTGGGAATACCTGTGAATTATTAATGTAACATATTGGTATATTCTCCTTGAGCGAGGACATTAAATAAAGTTTGTTGTTATTTGGAAGGATGTAAGTAATATCTACAATTTATTCCTAGAAATGTAACATTTTGGTACTTTTCCTGAATGAAATCTGACAATAAAAATATAACAAATGAATCCAATGTTCAAGGAACTAGAACAGGGAATGGGAAAAAAAATTTTAACCTAGCTAAAACATGTCAAAAAAATAAAATGTAAACATGAATTATGACTATGATAACATCATATAACATTAAGTTGAGTGAATAATTGTTTCACTAGATGAATCTTAAAAATATTAAGCAAAATAAAATGTGTATTCATAAAGAAATACATAGTTATTTTTCTATTTATATGAAATGAAATACCAAAGAAATGGACTCTTGTATGTTTGGGAAACATGTAAGTTAAATTGATATATTTTTAAATAATTAAAGCTTTATCGTAAAGAACTTAAAATTAATAAAATGTTATACAGGAAGATTAGGTAGTCCCAAAGTCTATACAAATGTAGATCTTTATAGTTGGATTAACCATTCTGAAACTATGAAGCTGCTCTCCAATTGGGTTTTATACTTTTAATATCAATTATTTTATGTACTTCTCTATCACATAAAGACAATGAAAAATCAGATATCCTAAATAATTAGTTTTATATCCTATTTCAGGATATTTATTACCTGGAATTTATTCTCCATTACCATCTAAGTTTTTAAAGGAAAGACAAAACTTATAAATTATTGAAAATAGTAAGGATGCTAATATTTGGAAGGTCTAGGTAAGATTCAAAGATTTTGGTAAGTTATTTCCATTTTGTCTATATTTTATAAATCTAAATATGTACATTTACTAAAAATATTTACAACTTGAAGCTTCCATGTCAGTTTCAGCTAGAATTCTCTATTTCTTGAAAATAAAGTGTACTGGATAGCTTTGTGTCAACTTGACACAGCTGGAGTTATCACAGAGAAAGGAGCTTCAGTTGGGGAAATGCCTCCATGAGATCCAGCTATAAGGCATTTTCTCAATTAGTGATCAAGGGGGGAGAGGCCCCTTGTGGGTGGGACCATGTCTGGGCTGGTAGTCTTGGGTTCTATAAGAGAGCAGGCTGAGCAAGCCAGGGGAAGCAAGCCAGTAAAGAACNTCCCTCCATGGCTTCTGCATCAGCTCCTGCTTTCTGACCNGCTTGAGTTCCAGTCCTGCATCCTTTGGTGATCAACAGCACTATGGAAATGTAAGCCAAATAAACCCTTTCCTCCCCAACTTGCTTCTTGGTCATGATGTTTGTGCAGGAATAGAAACCCTGACTAAGACATAAAGTATATGCTGTCATCATCAATAGGGTGTATTTATGAAGCAGTTCTAGTAGACAAGTAAGGAAAATCATAAGAGCCTGGATTTTTGTTATTGTTTTGTTTTTTGTTTTCTCATACTATGTAATTCTGGAACCTCTATCAAAAAAAAAAAAAAAAAAGAAAAAAAAAAAGAAATGGTATTTTTCATCAGGCACTTTTGTTTAGTGTCTTAATTAGGGTTTTACTGCTATGAACAGACACCATGACCAACGCAACTCATAAAGAAGAATATTTAGTTATTTAATATTTAATATTTAATTGGCTGGTTTACAGTTTTAGAGGTTTAGTCCATTATAATCAAGGCAGGAACATGACAGCATCCAGGCAATAATGATGCAGGAGGAGCAGAGAGTTCTGCATCTTCACTTGTAGGCTGCACATTGAAGACTAGCTCCCACCTTTCTAGGGTGAGGATCTCATTGCCCAACCCCACAGTGACACACTTCCTCCAACAAGGCCACACCTACTCCAACAAGGCCACACCTCCTAATACTGCCACTCTCTAGTTTGTTAATTAGTAAACTTCCATATGACTTTTTCATATATCCTAGTCTTAGTCAAGTTATCTTTCCTCTTTTATCGTAAAAGAAGTTCAGTATTAGATAAAAACATTGGATATTAATGATGGTGATGATGACATTCTGAATTAAAAGTTACTATACGCTGGCTTAAGAATATGTAAACTGGGAGTGGGAGTGGGTGGGTAAGGGAGCAGGTTGAGGGGAGGGTATAGGGGACATTTGGGATAGCATTTGAAATGTAAATGAAATGAAGAAAATATCTAATAAAATAATTTAAAAAAAGAATGCATAAACTGGCTCATGAAATACATCAGTAGTATCTGATATTTGGAAATTAAATTTGATGGAGAATGTTACTCAGGTATAGCATATCCTTAGAATGTGCAACCTTGAATTAACATAAAATGGGTGTACTAAAATACAGCACCCTGAAATGATATGAGAGAGAAACAGGTTTGGGATGAGAGACCTTCCAAAAAGTGGCTTAGATAAAGCCATAGCAAACAAGAACTTATGTTGTAGTTAAACACGTGAAAAATCACTTCCTGTCAGTGGCCTCTTGTATATTTCATTTAAAGCTTTTAACCTATGAATTTTAGAATAAACAAAAATTCACTTTAGTAGGATCTATTTTTCATAGCTTCCTAAGAAAAGGAGCATTAATATTTCTTAATAAAGCAAATATGCTTTATGTGTTAATTGCCATAGACTTTTGCAGTATATGTGCCACATTTACAATCTATGCTTCTATGAGGAAATATGATGAAGATGGGCGTTTATTACTACTATAGGTATGAGAAGCTGCTAATATCTTTATATGTCATAAGAATAAACAGTGTTGTATAAAGTTATTGATTTTTATAGTGCTACATTTGGAGCGTATAATAAAAACTAATTTTCAGATCATGCATATATATTTACCTATTTATTTACACATTATTTTAGTTCGTTTGTTTGTCTCTTTAAGGAGGGACCAGGAAAGGGAGAGGAGTCATTCTGATGATCCTACAAAATGCTTAAGCTTGCTCTGTGCTGTCTACAGCAATTCAAGGACCTATCACATTCCAGTTGGGGCAGGTTGGATTTAGCAGTGGAAATTGCAAATTGCATATTAAAGGCTGTGATTTCTAAATCACACACACACCAGGATTAGACTTGGAGGGTAGGAGGCCATCTAATCCCAACTCCTGCCATTGAACAAGGCTTTACCTAAATCTTTTAGAGCAAAAAAAAGCAATCAGCCCATTCTTAAAGAGAGCCAACTACTGAATTTGAAAGGTGGTTTTCTCTGGTTCTCTGCAAGAAAGTTAGGCTTAATGTTGAGATTAAACATTTTTCTACAATTTGCTCTGTTTTTATTTTTTTTTTTTCATTTGGTTTTTATAAAATTAGCCTCCACATCCTCAGGCACAATTATTAAACTGTCATGTTTCTGTTGACTTTAAAAATAAATTTACCACAATTTAATATTTTTGGATGTGGACATATGCATGCATGGTGTGTGTGCGCACATGTCTGAATGGCCTACATGTGTGAATGAATGTGCACATATGTGCTTTTGAGTATGGAAGGTGGCCACTTGGAGTCTCCAGTCACTCTCTATTTCATGCCTTGATGTGAGGTTTCTCAGTTGAAGCCATAGGTTGTTGGTTTAGCTAATCTATCAAGTCAGTTTGTTCTTGGGACCTCCTCTCTCTGAGAAGACAGAGGGGATGCCACACCTGCCCAACATTTATGTGTGTTCTGGGGTCTGAACTCTGTTCCTCAGGATTGGATTGTAAGCCCTGTTACCTACTTGGTTATCTTCTTGGGCCATCGCTCTTCTTATAACAAACTCACCCCAAGAAGAGTGTCTGAACTCCTAATGACAATAACTTAGTCAATCTGAGGGTTGGCCTTCAAGGCTTTATGATGTTGCAGACATTTTCCCTTGGCTCCTCTGTTGCCTCAACTGAGATCTATATTTTAACACATGGAACCCTGAGAGGCATTACCATAGTACCTAACCTGGACAAGTTTTATTGTCAAGAATTTACATATCCATTTACTCTATTCTTATGTGCTTTTAGCTTTTGTTCCTGCAGTTACCTTAATAACATCTTTTTCATATCAAGAAAGATTATAGAATAATTTGGTGTTTTCCCAATTTCAGTGACATACATCACCTTCTGAGAGTGTTTAATGATTAATGAATTGCTTTCTGTTTTACTTTGTTAACCATGCACTATCTACTTGGAGATTGTTTTGTTTATCTCATGGAAAAGAATATATTCAAGCAATTATTCAGGAGACTAGCTTCCCTGGTTCAAGTGTTGATTAAGTGTTCGAGCTTATAGAGCTCAGAGCAAATGAGCTCATTTATATTCTCAAAGTGAGTACTAAGAATTTTTAAAGGAAATCTCTGTTCTCCACCCAAACTCAACAAGGCAGAGAATATTTGCAATGGTTGCAGTTTTACTGAGGGTCTCATTTTCAACATACACCTGACAGGGATTAAAACCATTCATGATAATGTCAACAGGCTTCCTCCTGGTTTGCAGGTTGGCTGATGTCATTCAGATATTTAAGCTTTCCTCTGTGATTTTCAGTTTTTCCTCCAGTTGCTGTCTCTGGGTGTTTCTCTGAAGTTTATTGCATTTTATCTATACTGAAAAAAGCACAGTTTTTCTTCAGCATTCATGCCTGGATTCTATCAAGATATTTCACAAAGTATAATATTTGAAAAAATTTTTCCTTAAGTTATTTAAGATGAACATACATAGTAGAGAAAAATTACACTTATTTGTCCTCTTGAGTATTTTGACTGCCCAAATTAATCATAAAATTGTATATTCTTTGTATAACACATAATTATATTGATAATCATACTAGCATGTTTTATTTAAAGTGTGTATGTGCATGTGCATACATGGATGTGTGTGTGTATGCATGCATGCTTGCATGTGTGTGTGTGTGAGTGTGGTGTGTATACTCATTCAGATACATGTGTGCTGTGTGTGGGGCGGTCAGAGGGCAGCTATTAAGGTCCAGCTATCTCCTGTGAGATGCATGCTTGAACGTGCTTCATCTGGCTTGCATGCTGCAACCTCTATGCACTAAGCCATCTAACCTGCCCTTCAGCATAATTGTTTCTCCTCATTTACACATCTTACACATTTTTTCAATTCTAGTAACGTAAGAGCATTCTTCTTTTTAACTGTTAGCAAATAATTACTTAATATGAATTCCTCTTAAATTTCTACTTGGTTAGTCAGTGGCTTAAATTTTAGTGACAGCTCAGGTTCTTTAATAATATTTTTATGTTATCAAAATAAATATATAATTTATTGTTTTATTCTTCAACATATTATTTGTAAATACATTCATAGTATAAAATGATGAGGTTCATTGATATCTCTGCATCATATCTTTATTTTCTCTACATACTCTTTCTGGTCTACTTCTTTCCAAATAGTTACTACTTGGCCTTCATGTTCTATTTTCTTTTTCAGTCTAGATTCTGATTATTTAGAAAAGATGCAATATTATAATGTAGACAAGCATTCATGTTCTTGCAAGGGATGTGATTTTATTGGCCTTTATGGCTTAAGAAACAGTATATGGCTTTGTGTGTGTGTGTGTGTGTGTGTGTGTGTGTGTGTGTGTGTGTGGTCTGATTGGGCAGTGACAGAATAGGCATGGATAAATAGGTATTTCTATGCTGAGATGAGTTGGTATCCTTCAAATATATATGCAAAAGTGATAAAACTGGACTATATGGCTGTTCTGTTTTCTGATCTTGAGGAAAGTCTATGTTGATTTCCATAGAGTTTATATAAATATGTATCCCCAGCAATATTGTATCTATGTTCTATTGTAATTTAACTTTAACTGGCATTCGTTCTTTGATGACACTCATGCTGACTAAATAGGATGTAAATATCAGGTTATTTTTCTTTGAATTTCTCAAATTTCTAGAAATGTTTTAATTATTTAGTAAATACTAGTATTCATTTTTTGAATTTGTATATTTTAGATATTAATCTTGTCTGATATGTATGAAATATTTTTCTTCTATTCTGTAAGGAATGTCCTTACTTTGTTATCCTATCAGCACATGACCACAGGCACTCTTTTCATCAGTCATTAGTTCCTTCTATTTTTATTATTTTTGGCTGTGTCCTTTTTTTCAGAGTTGGCCATCTAATTTGCTGCCATTCCTTTATATTATCACTAATTAAAATGTTGATGATATAGATTTATCTCATTTTTTGCCAGAATTGTGTGACCCACCTTCTGAGTATCTTAAAGTGTTTGTAATTTTAGATTGTCCAAGTGTAGCTGTTTGTATATTCATGTTAATTAGGTTGTCCCAAAACCTGTTTACAGTGTTCAAAAAATAAGACTAAGGAACCCTGTTCCCAGTTGGTTCTGGTTGGTAAAAATGCATGCCTACAGCCAATGTCTGAACATGGCAGACAGAGGTGGGACTTTTAAGATTCCTGGGCAAGGAACTGAGGTGGAGGAAGGAGGAAGATGATACACCATGCGCAGCCCCAAGAGGGTTCCATGACTGGGTCTAGAACAACAAAGATAAAAATGTAGATTTTAGTAAGTAATAACTTGGGAATATCGGAGGGAGGTACATTAGCCATTTAGAGGTTAAAAAATGACCCAGTCATTGAAGGGTTTATGACATGTAAAATTACAATGTATGTATGTGTCTTTCATTCAAGAACCCAGAACATTGGAGCAGGTAACAAGGAATGTGTCACTGCTGCCAAGATCAAATTGAGTAGATTAATTAGATGCTACTGCAGGTGGCACCCAATGTGGAGCAACGTAGCACTCTTGAAACTTAGTAGGAGATTCCTGAATGGAACGCACATTGCACATGCCATGACTTTAAGATTAGGAGTTGGGGAGAATCGTTTTTTGGTTTTTTGTTTGTTTGGTTGATTTGTTTGTTTGTTTGTTTCAAGACAGGGTTTCTCTGTGTAGCCCCGGCTGTCCTGGAACTCACTCTGTAGACCATGCTGGCCTCAAACTCAGAAATCTGCCTGCCTCTGCCTCCCAAGAGCTGGGATTAAAGGCATTGGCCACCACACCCAGCTTGAGAATCGGTTTCTTAGCAAAGTTGTGTGGTTTTTGCCCAAGCTCTGTTTCTTTGGGAGTGCTAAATTGGCATGCATATTTCTGGCGTTCACGATGTAGGCTAGGACATGGGTGTAGCCCCCAAATTGACCCAGACAAAGATGGGTCACAGGCACAGGATCCAGCTTGAACCTTTCTCACAGGATTCTAAGATGCCTCGGAGAGCTTGAACTCAGAAGTGTTGGGAGCACTGCAGTAGAAGGACACAAGCAGCTCAGAAGGCAGGAAGTGAGGCCACATGCCTCCTACAATCAAATAATGAGAATAGAAACAATGGAAATTCAAGAACTGGGTTCTTTGATCATGGACTCAATGGGAATTCTGGGATTGCTTAGCCTGCAATACGACATATTGGTAGCCTAAAAATAGGCTTAAATAGTAGGGATTTAATTAAAGTTAAACAGGAAAGTATATTATTTCAACTAATATCCATAGAAAGGTGATGTTATTAAACATTCACATAATAGTAATCTCTATACAAGGGAAGAATGAATGAAAATTACTTAGTTGTTTTTAAGTATACAGGGATGAAAAAATAAATTTAGTATTTTGATCTCAAAAGTAGGAACAAGGGCAGGAAATAGGGAGAAGACCCTATCTTGACTGATATAGAAACTTAGGCCTTTAATTTCATGTAGGAAAGAGCTCTGTCACAAACAGATAAAATAGGTTTAGGCCCTTGACTTCAAATTAACTCATTTAAAAAACGGCAGTTACTTGTGAGGCTATGCCAGTGCCTGGCA
>NC_034607.1:47901687-47926027 GCF_900095145.1 Mus pahari
GGCAGTTGTCTTTCACTTGCTCAAACAAGGAGCAAAAATTTATCCTTGACTGATCTGTGTACCTCACACAATCCATACAAGTATCTTTATAGAACTAAAATTTTGGTTATAGTATTCACATATTACAAAATATAACACCAAGATAGAGCTCTGACAAGATTCCTCACAAATGCTAACCTGATCTACTGTTCCAGCTCCCTGCCTCACCTGATGCTGTTTCCAGAGACTTACTTCCAAAACAGCTTTAAGAATAACTGCTGATTTCTGATGAATTTGGTTCATCCAGACTTTCTGAAAGATTCGGTCAAAACTTCAGTCAAGCCCTGAACTTTCTAAGTATACAAGGACTGGATACCAAATGCTAAAGCTAGCTTTCTTAAGCCTAACCAATTTTTCCAATTACCTACCCCTTTCTACCCCTTAAACATATTCATTGCCCCTATTCAACAAGAAGAAATTGTGGAGAGTCATCATCCTGATTCCTTGGGTTTGGGTATCTGGCTATGGTAATTTTATAAATTATAGATAGGTTGTCATTTTAAGGGATTATTTGGAAAGGGTCATAATTTTAGACAGCAAGGAAACTAAATAGAGAGTTTAGACTTGGGGATTTCTGTCTGCTTTCTTCTCTATCCTTTGTTTATTAGGTAAAGGGAAAGGTATTGAAAAAGGGAGGCATGGAGTAATAGAAAAAGTTAGGTCTATGAGATAGATTGCTACATTTACTTGTGTATATAACATTTTATAGCTATAAACATACATTGCTAAAAATCTATACATTTTGATACAGAATTGAACTTATGTTTTCTTATATTGGCACAGAATTTATATATTGAGACAGGTTAAAAGTTGACATTTGGTATAAATATTTTTGTATATTGACACAAATTTAAAATAAATTTTGTTACTCTTAGATAGACATTGTACCTATACAACTCATTCAAGAGTACAAGGCTTAGACCCAGTTCTTCTAATAACTGTTATTACAAACTATTTAAGATGATTAATTAATGCAAATTAAAGGTCAGATAGTAAACTCCTGGTAACATTAGATTCTGATTTAATTATAATAAAATGTTTTCAATATTATTCAAATAGTAAATAGCTAAAAGTATTCAGGGTTTAACAGTTCAGATACACTATGTATAGATAGACAAGTTTTCAAAAACATAAGATAGCCACAAAATACAGCATGTAAAATAATTTCATTATTAATGGATCTTTAAATTAGATTTGTCTGCTCTTGAAAGTACCACTTTTTTACTTCAAAGAAGATATTGACCATTATTACATCCATATAGAGTTGCTTCAATTGTGATACGATAGCTACTGGGCAAGAATCACTCTAATATATCTACAGACAAAACATACTGTCCTATTAAAGACACACAATATGAGATAGTCAACATCTTAGCTCTGCCAATACAGGATAAGCTAGTCCTTCATAATTCCTGCTTCACTTAAGGTCTGTCAGATGGTTCTGGGTCAGAAGACTAAAGACGTGAATTACTCTAATGTTATTAGAAATATAGGAGACTGTCCAGACAGACAGCTATCTCTACAGATTTTTTTAGTTTTTAGAAGCTATGTTTTTGTACTTCTTACATTTTCAAGCAGTATTTAACTTGTTTTCAGACCTGTACAGGGCTAAAGATAGTTATAATCTCATAATCAACTTAAACTGTTTAACATTAAGAAAGATAATCTAGATTTGGAAGGATGGTTTTCAGATTGTAATACAAGTTAAATTAAAACATAATACAAGTATAAAATGGTATACCCTTTAAGTTAGGATAAATGATAGAGTAATATATCTAAGTTACCAAAACGGATAGACTGGACATTATTAGCATATATCATGCCTTATAGTTTATGTAACTGCTGTATCTATGTTTAATGTATATCTGAGAGAAAAGGCCTTTCTCATGGACAAAAGTGGAAAGTGTAGCTGCTTGTATTCTCATGCTAATTAAGTTCTCCCAAAAACTTGTTTACAGTGTCCCACACATAAGATTAAGGGACCCTGCCCCTAGTTGGTTCTTACTGGTAAATAAAGATGCCAAGAGCAAATGGCTGGGCTGGGCTGACAGAGTCAGGACTTTTAGGATTCCTGGACAAGGGATGGAGGAGGAGGAAGGAGGAAGGAGATCTGCCGTGTTGAGGATTAGAAGTGGAAAAAAAAAAAACATATCTGAGATGGTGCAGGACAGAGAACAGAGCCACCATGTACCATGTAGGAGCCAGGAAAGAGCACCCCATGAGGATTCCCTGGCCGTACCTAGGACAACAAAGATAAAATACATTTTTTAGTAGGTAATAACTTGGGAATATTGGAAGGAGGTAGATTAGCCACATAGAGGCTATGAGGTATTTAAGGCCCAAAAAGCAGCTGAAAGAGTCAGATGCAGGTACTTACACTCAACCAATGGACAGAAGCCGGGGGGCCTTCGGGTTGAATTAGGGAAAAGCTGGAAGAATTTGAGAAGGAAGATGACCAGCAGTCTCAACTAACCTGGATCCTGGAGATCTCTCAAACACTGAGCTATCAACCAGGCAGCACACACTAGCTGGTCTGAGGGCCCTGACACATCTACAGCAGAGGACTGTCTGATCTGGCTTCAGTGAGAGAAGAAGCACTTAACCCTTGAGAGACTTGAGTTCCCAAGGAGTAGAGAGGTTTGGTGGGGTGGAGGTGGGGGCATGGGGACATCCTCTTGGAGACAGGGGAGGAGGAATGAGATGAGGAAAAGTCAGAAGACAGACCAGGAGGAGGATAGTGACTGGGCTGTAAAAAAAAAAAAAGATTTAATAATAATAATAATAATAATAATAATAATAATAATAATAATAAACATTTGATGAAAAAAGACATAATATATGAAGGCTATGTCTATGTATCTTTCATTGGAGAACCCAGAACTTTGAGGTGAGTAATGAGGAATGGACTGGATCTGCTAATATCCAAGTGAGTAGATTAACTAGGTACTACTATACCCACATAACCCCTTCTTTCCTTAAATGACTTGCATGATGTTATTTTACTGTAGAAAAATGAAAATTAACAGTGATGCTTCCTGTACTATTTTTGAACCTGCGTTTTGTCCTCTTTTTTATTATTTCCTTAAGATCACAGTATTCTCAATATTCATAATTTTCTGCTTTATCGGGTTTCACAGTAACATTATCTTTTTTCTTAGCTTCTGTGCATCACTGTTTTTAGATGAAGACTGTGTGCTGCAGTCAAACTGTGTGCAGAACCCAGAGAATTATTCTGTTCAACCTCTTGCTACTTGATTTGGAAGACATGCCTTAATTTTTCTAACGCTTACCTTATAAAATAAAAATCAAGTGTATTCAGGGTTGTGCTGAGAAATTATGTGCAGTGTTCCACGTGCCAGTTTGTGAAACAATAATGATTGACTACTTCAAATTAGTCCTTTTGCCTTCAAATACAAGTTTGTCTGTGGCATACTGGCAGTGTGTTGTGGTACTATTTTCCAGAAATATGAATCACTGGCTTCTGCCAGTATTGAAACAAACACATCGATAGCCCTAGCATTCATATTCCCCGTTCCAACTCTTTTGAATATGTGATTAAAATACCTGTGTGATGCATGGCTGGAATTTTGAGACTCAAATTTCTATTTATTCTCCATCTCTTTTATGAATTTAAGAAGTTAATAATTATAATTCTTCCCTAAAAATAAGAAAATAATTATTTTATTATTAGCTTTGATACTGTCATTTGGTGTCCAAAGATAAAATACTAGCTAGAGAGTTCCCTACTATTTAGCTTGTGTGTGTGTGTGTGTGTGTGTGTGTGTGTGTGTGAGATAGAGAGAGAGAGAGAGAGAGAGAGAGAGAGAGAGAGAAAACAAAAGATGGATAGTTAATATGAAAAACAAAGCAACATTTTAATTTGTGAGGGATGATATAAAAACATAAACTTTAATTCCTGATAAATTTGTTTTTATGTTAATTAGAATTAAAATAAACTCTTGAGAAAGCAATGCTAGTACAACTGAATGTTGACAGGTTTACTGAGGAAATGACACTGTACACTACCAGCTGTTCTGTGACCTCACGTCTCACTAAGACATTATGAGGAGGTTAAAAACTTGACAGATAAATCTACATAGATTACACTCATCTCCTATTTAAAAAAAAAAAAAAAACAATTAATCTGTAAGAACTAGAGATGAAAACCCTACTGCCATCTCTCAAAGTCTGAACATAAAACTGAATTGGTCTTAGAGAATCCTGACTTCATAAAAGTCTGAAATGAACGGCAAGGTATCATCACTCCCAGCAAATTGCACAGCAAACTCATAAAGGGGTTGGAGTAGCATTCCCAGGAAGAGCAATTATGGCAGGATGGTTTGAGGAGGCAACTGGAAAGCCAGGAAAAAGGATCAGGAGCATTGCTGCTTTACTTGAAAAATGCCAAACTGTGCTAACAATGCCTGGAAAATAAGATTAACATCTTTCTTTGGCGCTACAAGGGGAAACGACAGCCAATTATAACACTGAGGTCCAGAAGTGCCATGCTGAGCATTTTAAGTGATGTGTTCAGAAAGATCCTTCAGCAGAATACCCTCCAATAAGTAAAACACTCTAATAACTGTTGTGGAGGGTTTTTTTTTTTTTTTTAAGTGCACATGTATTTTTTTGCTCTGGAAAAAAAGATCCATCTGCATTTTCAGTGGGATCCCATGATAACTCTTTTAAGGTTTTTTTTTTAGACTATATAGCTTTTGTATAGTGTACTTTAAGGTAAATCAGAGAGAGGATACTATACTAAGGAATAACAGAGGATAATAGCAGCAATGAAGGAAGAATGAAAGAAGGCGAAAAGAAGGTTAGGGAAAGACATAGGCTAAATAGGAGCCATTCGGGAACTGGTGCTGAATCCTCTCCATTTGGCTTGAGCTAATGGGCATTCTCTTTATGTGGTCCCTAGATATTCATTCTCAAAGATGTGAAAATGCTTCCTGTCATTGTTTGACCTTTACAGTTCTCTTAATGAAGAACTTGCCACAGTGCTCCTTAGCTCATGCCTTTCTGTGTGACTGTGTTCTGCATCAAGGAGCCTGAGCTGTGTAAGAAGAGATAATACAGGAAGTTAGCAGAGCTATTTGTTTTTTGTTCCTGGTGAGTGAATGACCTTTCTGGTTCTCTATTTGATCATACAGAAAGTTCAGTGGCAATATTAGCTCTGAGCACTGGTCTTGTGAACTGCCTTGACTCCCAGCGCTCCTCTTCTGGACAGAGGTGAATGCTGTGTTCAAGCTATTTGTTTAGTCTTGCTTTGCTGTCTTTTTTTTTTCCACTCCTGATCATCCAGTCATTTAAATTTCTTTCCATCTTCCCATGGCAAAATGCAAATAATTGATATAAAACATTATAAAACATTAGAAACCCTCCATAAAGTTTATTAATTCTGAACAAGAAGTATGATATTCTGCAAGCATTTGTGCTATATTAGCATGAATACACATAGTTTCACTTGAAGTAATTTTCCTAGAGCTTCTACTTTCACGATTAGATACCAGACTATGACATTGTCCAAACTGCTTAGGGAAAAAAATACACAAATATTTTATTTGCGTATAGTTAGAGAGACTAATACAATACAAGCTAAATATATATTTTGTTTTCTAATGCTGAAAAAAGAAAACCACAGGACTGTGCTGGAGCTATGGCTCAGTCATTAAAACTACAGTCTGCTCTTTCTGAGTTCTCAATGCCTTCTTTGGGCATGCAGGTGTACACGTAGATAGAACACACAAATATAAGTAAAAAAAAAAAAAAACCCACAGAACCAGTTTAGAGAAATACTTTTTAAAACCCAATGAATAAAAGGACACAAAACTCAAAAAAAAAATCCAAATAATACCCTGTACACGTCCTAAAAATAAAGATGTCTAATTTAGGTTGCTTTATGGCTGTTACATGATCTCAATAAAAGATGTGGCTGTTTGCTCTTTTGCAAGTAATCACGGTGGGTCTAATGTTCGGATAGGAAAAAATAGAAATAACAACACCAGGTTGTGAAAATAAAAGCCAGAGAAAGGATTGCTTCCATCAGTTATTAAGGCAATTATGATTTGAAATGCTAAGATATCGTGAAGTCAAATAGCTTTCATTACATACTGTCTGGCAACCCACTTCTCCATTCATACCCTTGTCCAAGCAGCTTCCGTACATAACTCATGTCTACATGTGACCTTTATCTCCTTGGCTTCCATCCTTGCTTGGCTTGATGCAATCACAAAACAAACTGCAATAATCGTGTATGCATGATGGCTTGTGCCTTTCTTTGGTCCAATCATTCAGAGGCTTCCCATTTATCAGGCATGAGAAGACAATGTGCCTTAATTTCCATATTTTCTGGCTTCTCATTAACCCATTAACAAGTTAGACAGCTCTTAATCCACTCAGTTAAGCTCCAGCTTTACTGAATTCATCATTATTCCTCCCAAATGCCAGATACTGAAACAGGAAGAAGGCTCAGTGGTTAAGCTCACTGACTGCTCTTCCAGAGGACCTGAGTTCAATTCCCAGCACCCACATAGTACTTTATAACTCTCTGTAATTGTCATCCCAGATCTGATCTCCTCTTCTGGCCTCCACGGGAACATATGATACACAGACATACATGCAGGTAAAACATATGCACAGGAGAGATAAATGAAATAATAAATGCTAGATGTTGAGAATGTTGCTCTGGTTTGCCTTTTATCTGAAACCCATCTTCCTCGAAAATCTGTTTAGTTACCTTTGTCATCTATGGGTTTTCCCAAAACATCACCCTGACAGTAAGACTGTATGAAGCTCTCATTACTCTTCTACCTCACTATATTTTATGCTTCTTTATAATAATCACCGTGAGAATAATGAAAGTCACTGTTGAAATTTGATGTCAATTTATGTGTGTATACCTGAACACCAGCATATGTAGATAGTCAATACATATTTTTCAATTAATAAATTTATTTCTATTTGCAATATTACAGGGTCTAATAATTACAGTACTTTTCAATTAACAAATCAGAAAAAAAGCAGCTAACATAATCTGGAAAAGGAAGCTTTTGTAAGTTAATGGCGGGAATATGAAATGCTACAAACTGCAGGGTGGAAAGAAATGGTAATATCTGCTAAAATAAACAGTATATGTCTTTTCATTTCGTCCCTTATGATTTGCATATATATTAAGTGACCTATCTTCAAATTATTCACTTTTTGTTATTGTCAAAATAAGGACAGAGAAAATCGATTAATATTAACAAAGAACCAATTGAATCAATTATGGAACATTAACTCAATAGGTGGCTATTCAGTGAACAAGACAATGAATAGCCTTCTATTCAGGGATTTATAAAGCTTTACAAAAAAATCGTAATTTGCTTAAGGAGATGATTGCAAAGTAATGTGTGCATTCATCCATCAACTGTGCAATAAAGAGAAATCAAGCAACTATGCACTCACATTTGCTTAGCCATTCATAAAGAACCTCTAGAAGGATACAGATGAAATAAACTCATTTTGGCAGGGTGGAGGTAGTGGGAGAAGGAAAGAAAGAAGCAGAACAGAGAGAGACTGACTGCTTTTCATATACTTAAAGGAATATTTGGACCCATGAAAAGATGACCTGTTTAAAATATTGAATAAACTGAATTAAAAAGTCTGTCATGTACTGTATAAAAATGTACATAAAAAGGTAAAGATGTGAGGACTGTTTCTTCTTCAATAACATTGTAAAGAGTGAGTTATGCAAGTGAGCAACTTTTCCACAGAATCTAGAAACTTGTTGACTTTTGAAGATAGATTACAGCAAATCAATATGTAAATGGATAAAGTAAGCCATATGGAAAACCACCCACTAAAGTAATTATTTCATAGAAATGGGTAGTCCTAAGTGAATGATGAGGGTGTAGGCTCTATCAAAATATGGCTATATTAGCACGTTGAAATTGTGACTAAGACTGTGATATTAATAAGTTAAAAGGAAAAGCAATCCACTGAAGGTGATAGATAAGAAATACATATGTACAAGAGTCAGAAAGAGAAGCTCCAAATTCATTCTTCAGTGATATCTGTATATATGTAAATGTACATATATTAATACATATTATTTTTATTAGCATATAGCTAAAATTGATGAGCATAAATCCAGGTCCATATGGTCCTATTAAGCATGCAAGCAAACACCACAGACTTGCAAATCTCAAGACTAGAATAAATTTTTATTTACCATAAAAATATTTGGATTATTCTTTTTGTTTTACTTCAATAAAAAATAAAGATATTTATTTAGAGGGCAACAGAGTAGGAAAAAGGAGGAAACTGAGTTAATTCCTAGCATATCTCAAGGTTTTCAATGTTATTAAGGTAGGATGAAATTCTATTAAGTGGGGTTAAAATTAAGTTATTTGATTTTATAGGTCCTGTAGGTGTTGAAGTCATAATCATCAACAACATTATAGAACAAATTCTGTCCTGCTGTATTATTACAATGAAGTCATAAGATGCGGAGTTTAAAAACTACCCAGTAGCTACACTAGAACAGAAGCTGGAGAAGTTAAATATCCTGGTCAGTATCTATTCAAAGGAGAGTCAGTAAGATCCCCCATGCATTTTACACTAAGAACCACTTAAGAAAAGAAGATATGTCAGTAGAAAAAAAAAAACAGGACTTGGTACAAAATCACAGATTCCCACTTATGGTTGTAGTGACCATTAAGTTTCTTCTAGATACAGAATAAAGAAAATCTACAAGAGGATAATTCAAGAATCTTCGATCCCTAATTTACACAGATGATTTTATTTGGGGTTTTCACCTTCCCTCCTTAAATATTTCATTTTGAATATTGCTTATAGTGGAAATTTACATTTGTCTCATTTTTTAATAAATTGCGTATTTATTGAATAATAGGGCAAGGAATAGAATAAGAGCCAGAACTCTGTCCTGATTCATGTTCTGCCTTTCAAATCTACTTATCAGGATTTGAGGTTCTCCTTTATCTAATCACCCATTACCTGTGCCATGACTTTTTCCCTCTGCCTCTAGCTCATCTGGTATTACTTGACCTCAAAGACAAAATTACAACCTACAACCTACTTTTCATAATTATTTGGGGAATTAAGTGAAATGGTCTTTATAAAATTAAAGGGAAGTGGTTATTAAAAGCTACTCAACTAAGGAATGCTTAGAACCACAGCAACAACAAAAATAATATTCTTCAGAAAAGAGCACACCCAGTAATTGTCCAATACCAAATGCTCTGCCCTGAAAACATATGCATATGAGTGACCTATACAGCCTGAGCAGAACTTATTAATGTATTTAGGTAAATACATACATATGTATACACATATTAATATAACAATTGACAAAGGAGGATGAGTCTGAAAGAGAGCAAGGAAGGGTATATGAGTTAATTTGGAGGGAAATCAGAGAAGAGAAATGATATCATTATATTTATTTTAATTAATTAATTAATTAATTAATTAATGTACATCCCAATTGCAACTTCCTCTCTCTACTCTCCTTCCAGCAACCCCCTCATTTACCTTCCTATTCCCTTCCTCCTCCATGAAGTGGAGTCCTCCTCTAGATATCAATCTTGGCATATCAAGTTGCAATAGAAATAGGCGCATCTCCTATTGATCCCTGACAAGGCAGTCCAGTCAGGGAAAGAAGTCTAAATGCAGGCAACAGTATAATAGATAGTCCCTGCTCCAGTTGTTAGAGATCCCGAAATGAAGATCAAGCTGCACCTCCGTTACATATGGGTAGGCTGTCTAGGACTGTCCCATGAATGTTCTTTGGTTATGAGTCCCTATAGGCCCATGTTAGTTGATTCTATATGTTTTCATATGTTGTCTTTGACACTTCTGGCTCCTATAATCCTCAACCGTGCCCCTTACAAGATCTCCAGGGCACTGCCTAACTTTTAGCTGTGGGTCTCTCATGTTTCCTCAACTTCTGGGTAAAGCTTCTCGGAGGACAGTTATGCTAGGTTCCTGTTTGCAAGTGTAGGAGAATACCATGAATAATGTCAGATGTGGGATCCCATGGCATGGATACTCTCAAAAATTAAAGAACTAATAAAATTGTGACTGTCACTGTGTAAAGCATTTTACCAACATTTCTATGGTAGGCCATTGTCTTTTTATTTAGTGACAGATCCTACTGCTTCAGTTTCTGCACCAATGTTACTATTGGGTGTCCAGTTAGCATTCTATCCCATGGCTTCATTGTACCAATGGAGGACAAGAGAATTTGTTATTGTACTTGTTTAAGTTATTTATATTTTAAGTGGCTATGGGACCTGTGTAATCAAATAACCTAATAATGTTAGTGACCTCCTGTGACAGGTCACTCACCGTTTTCTCATATGCAAAGAGAAAAAAAAAATCAGCAACCATTAGGTTGCTTGGTATTATATAGTTAGCCAGAGCCAAAGTCACATTGTGTGGATGGGGGAACACCCGTACAGAAGTAGGGGGAGGTGAGATGAGATTGGTTTTTTTCAGAGAGGAAACCAGGAAAGGGGATAACATTTGAAATGTAAATAAAGAAAATATCTAAGAAAAAATTTAAAAAGTAGAACACTAATTTTTAGAGTAGAAAGCATCTATTGTCTCCAGGAGGTATTCCTTCCCCTTTCCCGTTCTCATGACGTGAACATTTTGCATGATCCAAGAATCTCAAGGCGTAAGCTTTGTCTGTGCACCATTCCTTGTTTGGTGTCTCACTTTACAGCCTCAGGTCCAGGCTTACTCTTCTGACCCATCAGCTTGTGTTCCCCTGCAAACAATTTGGAGCCAGCACCGGTGCATAGCAGCATTATGAATGGGTGCCGTTGGTGGCAGAAGAGTAGACACACGCAGAACTTTAACTGTGATGTGGTTTCAGCAAGGGTTTTGTTCCTTTCCCAATCCACTCTAGATCTTAAATGGCTTTTCAGAATTATCTTAAATTCAAGCCTGGGACTTATTAACTATATTCATAGACATTCAGAGTCATTGGAAAAGAGGTACCTGTGGTGGACTGCAAATTTGGCAATGTACTACTCTTCTTCCTGAGGTAATTCCTGGACAGAAGCTCAGCTGCCAGCTGGAGTTGACCATTGTTATTTGGTGGCTGTGGAGAAGTGTATCAATGGTACAGAGAAGACAATGATGATGATGTAAGAGAACCTAATTATACTTGATTGATAGTCATACTTCTTTAGTGTGGTATTCCTGAGATCTGTCTAGATTTAGTTCATTTCTATGTCTGGGTCCATAAATATCAACAACATTATATCACTAATGAGTTGTGTTCTATGAGCTGGTCTTATATATTTGGAAGGAAACCTATAAGGCATATGCATAGAGCATCCATATGCTTCAATTGTTCACAGTAATTCTAACAATCACAGAATTATTTAATATAGTATACTAGGTATTCTTAAATTTATTAGAACTCCTTAATAATGCCATAAATCTATCACCATTGAACTCTATTATGTCTTTATTAAAGACTGGAGGACATATTTTCACAAGTGTTTTGCGTCTGCACTTCACTTTTAACTATGTGACTTGTAAATTGGCTTTTTCTTTCTGACACAGAGGGGTTTACTCAGGAAGCAGAAAGAAGGTAGTTAGAAATTTTGGTGTCAATCATCCTAAAGGCTAGCTGATAATACTTTGGCTAGCAAGCCAACAGCTCCACTCTTTGTCGTTTAAACTTTTGAACCTGGTTTTTCCTATAAAAAGCCTCCCCTGAGAGCAGACTAGTACTGCAGTCATTTTTGCAGTCCTGAATCTCCATTATGGTATGTGTTCAATAAAATAATCTTGCTTAACTGAGATTAAAAAAAAAAAAAAAAAGAAATTTTGGTGTCATGTATGTGTAATTTGAAAATTTTGCATCCAAAACTCACTGTTTTCTATGATGTTTTGAAAGTAAATACATCCTTAAAACAGGCTGAAAAATCACAAAATTCTACAATACTCATTAGATCAAACTTTCACAAAAATGGTGATGTCATTATACTGATTCAGATTAGTAGAATCTGGTGCATGGGTCAGGGTTTAACCACAAATGTCTCTTTCTTCCCTTTATCATAATTATATTAATTTACTTCTAGCTATTTTATTTATTGTAAGATCTGACTTCCCTCTCTTAAACGTAAAACTTGGCAGAATATTTTAGACAATACTCCTGACATTTGAGAGAATTTTTTTAGTTGGTTTGGCTTTATCATCACTGATGGAAGAGGTGCAGAGAGGGTGTGGTTAAGAATGGAGAAGGGTGATTCATGTTCGTGTACTGTAAATAGCTGTGGAGAATGTGACCATAAGGCATAGTACAAGTGTTGATGCATTGTTTTTTTCAACATATTTTTGGCTTTAATAATTAGGTCTTCAGAGTAGAAAATTGCTGGGGAGGAAAGCCAGATTGCAGGGGCTGAAGGACAAAGCCAGTGAGGAGAAAATGGTAGCAGCTGGCAGAGTTTGCTAATGGGTGAACAAGCTCCTCTATGGTCAAAAGTAAAGAATTAAGGCAAAGAGAAGAACCATGTTGAGACCTAAAATAGAGAAAAGGTAAATATTATGTGTAGTAGCTGAAGGATGAATGAAACTGCCTGAATATGTATGTCTAATAATTAGTCTTTCAATATGTCAATTTTCCCTTTCCCTGTTCTTCCTCTTTCTTCTTCTTTTCTTCTTCCTCCTTTGTTTCAGACTCTGGTCCAGTAAAATTCAATTAAACTCCCAAAGGATGGAAGAAACTAACAGTCTTACACAGCTGTGACATACTTCAACAAGGACTACCATGGGAAAAATAATGTTAAAGGTGCTGTAGTGGCACACGAGTTTTGGCCAAAACAAATAGCTTTCTAATTGGACTTAGGACCCTCTCAAACAAAAAAGAGATCATGCCTGGGATTGAACAAAACTAGCCACCAAATCAGGGATAGCGAAGTCATGGATCTTGGAGGATAACCTGCAACCTTGACTTTACTAAACCAGTTTAATCCCATGTTCTAAATATTTGTCTTTGTCCTTATACCTACAGTTAAATACAGTCCTCACCCTATATCAAAGAAACATCTTTTTACAGCAGATGGTCACAATTTTAAAAATCCACAACCAATCAAATTTCAGAGTTGTGAAGTTGAGGGCTAACTAATACATTTACAACACAACTCCTTCATCTAAAACTCAGGAGTCATTGCAGAAGTAAGGGCAGAGCCACTAAATATAACCTGAACAAAGACAACCCCAATGGACATGTTCACATGGAAGTGGAGAAGCTCACAAGGTTTCAACTCTAGGTAAAGAACTGTAGACAAGTAAGGAGAGCTGATAGCAGAAGTAGTCTAAAGTGGAGAAAAGTTCATCAATCACTTCTCTGATGCCAAGTGGTCAGACTTGAAGACATGCACACTGGTAACATTAGACACACAAAGAAGAGCAGGTTGTTTGATTGTTAGTTTTATTTTTTAGGTGTGTGTGAGTGTGTGTGTGTGTGTGTGTGTGTGTGTGTGTGTGTGCAAATAAAAGAAAGAAAAGGAGGCCATGAAGTTTTAAGAGAGTAAAGAAGGTTGGGGACATACATGAGATGGTGGGAAGGGAGAAAAGGGAAAGGAAAATAATATATTTATATTATAATCTCAAAAAAAATTAAAAGTATTTTTTAAAACAGCATTTAAGTTTTAGTACTAAAGAGGAAAGCATGCCACTTGGGAACTCATTCTGTTCCTTTATAGTTAACTCTTTGTTTTTTGGGTTTTTTTTTTCTTGCATTGTTCTTCATGCCCCAAAGACTTCCTATAGCTATTGGAAACAGCCCCCAAAGACTTCTGGTAGCCATTGGGAACAGCAGGGACAGTATCTAGAACAATAAAGAACGTGAGTTTCCTTCTAAACTATTACAAATCTTCTCCCTTCAATCAGGTTCCAGGCCTTTCTACCTGTATGCTCCCTCCCCCTCCACCCTCCAGGATATAGTCAGCCACGCAGCACGGTTCCTACCCTTGGATGACAACTGATGAGCAGTCTTTGTAGCCCAATTCCTTTCCAAGAAACATTTTCCAGAGTCTACAAATATTCAAAGTATTAAACCTCAACCAATATGAACACACATCCTAGACTATTTTATTTAAGTATCTGACTTACTTAGATTACTTTTTCAGAGTTGTGAATTATCTCCCCCCACCCCTTTCCTTTCAAAGAGCAGGCCATGTGTTTCATTAACTTTTAGAGAAAAAAAAAATCAATTTAAACACTAATTTAAAAAGCCAATTTTATGTAGCAATAAATAACCATATGTATTTAGGCTTATTCTAAGAATTGGTAATTTTTTACAACCATTAATTGCATAATGATATAATTATTGAATTATTTTAATTATAAGATCTGGTGCTTTATTTTAATTTGATAGGCTATAATCTTCCTTTTGATAGTATTTCTCAGAATTTCCCTGCTATTGTTCTAGAGATAACCAGGAAAGGATGCTGTAAATCCTCTGTTTGCACTCTATTTACTTTATTTATTCATTTATTTGCATCTCAAACATTGTCCTCTCTTGGTTTCCCCTCCAGGAGTTTCTCCTCTCTATTTTGCCTCTAAGAGGGCACTGCCCCCCACACCACCATATTCTCCACCTTGATGCATCAATCTCTGCAGGATTAGGCACATCCTCTCCCACTGAGGCCAGACATGGTAGTGCTCTGCTACCTATGTGCTGGAGGGTTTAGGACCAGCTCATGTATGCTCTCTGGTTGGAGGCTCAGTGTCTGGGAATTCCTATTGGTTCAGATCAGTTGACACTGCTGGTCTTCCTGTGGTGTTGCCATCTCCTTAAGGGCCTTCAATACGTCCCCTAACGCTCCCATAGGGGTCCCTAACCTCCATCCAATGTTTGTCTGTGGATTTTTGCATCTTTCTCAGTCATCAGCTTCTCAGAAGCCTGCTATGCTAGAGTCTTATTTGCAAGCACAACACAGCATCATTGACAGTATGAGAAATGGAACCTGCTCATGGGATGGGTCTCAAAATAGGCAGGCCAGTCAATGGTTGCCCATTCTTTCAGTCTCCGATCCATCTTTGTCCCTGCACTTCTTTTAAACAGGTCAAATTTGGGGTCAAAAGTTTTGTAGGTGGGCTGATGTTCTCATCTCTCCACTGGGGGGCCTGTCTGGCTACTGAAGGTGGTCTCTTCAGATTCCATATTTCAACTGTTGGACATTTCTGCCAAGATCACCTATGTTAACTCCTCCCTCACCCCTGGTCTCTGGGACTTTCTAGAGAATCCCTTGAACTTATCCACCACCCCTGGCACCATCTTATTTCCATTTATTCTCCTGGACTTCTGGAACTCTCTATTGTCTCTCCCCTTGCCTGATCCTGCCCCCTATTCCCTTAGCTCTTCCCTTCCCACCCAGGTTCATTTCTCCCTCTGCCTCCCAAGACTATTTTGCCTTTCCCCTTCTAAGTGTGATTCAAGCAACTTCACTTGGGCCTAATTTCCTGTTTTACTTGAGTCTCTGAGGTTGATGTTCTCAACTTTTTGGCCAATATCCACTTATCAGTGAGTACATACAATGCATGTTCTTTGGGGCTAGATTACCTCACTCAGGAAGATATTTTCTAGTTCAATTCATTTGCATGCAAAATTCATGATGCCCTTGTATTTAATAGCTGAGCAGTATTCCATTGTGTAAATGAACCTCATTTTTTGTATCCATTTTTCAGTTTAGAGATTTTAGATTGTTTTCAGTTTCTGGCTATCATGAATAAAACAGCTATGAACATAGTGGAGCTTGTGGCCCTGAGGTATGGTGGGGTATCTTTTGGATATATGCCCAGGAATGGAGTGATGGTCTGTATATGCTCAGCCCAGGGAGTGACAATATTAGAAGATGTGGCCTTGTTGGAGTAGGTGTGTCATTGTGTGCATGGTCTTTAAGATCCTCATCCTAGCTGCTTGGAAGGCAGTATTCTGATAGCAGCTTTCAGATTAATGGAGAACACTTAGCTCCCATGCACCCTACCTGCCTGAATGCTTCGATGCTCCCACCTTGATGATAATGAACTGAACCTCTAAACCTGTAAGCTAGCCCCAATTAAATGTTGTCATTTATAAGACTTGCCTTGATCATGGTATCTGTTCATAGCAGTAAAACCCTAACTAAGACAAATGGTATAGCTGGGTCTTTACATATAAATATTTCTAATTTTCTGAACTGCCAGACTGATTTCCAGAGTGGTTGTACTAGTTTGCAATCTCACCAAAAATGAAGGAATGTTCCTCTTTCTCCACATTCTCCCCACCATGTGCTATCCCTTGATTTTTTAAACTTATCCATTCTGACTGGTGTAGGATAGGCTATAGGAGTCGTTTTGATTTGCATTTCCCTGATGACCAAGGATGTTGAAAATTTCTTAAAGTGCTTCTCAGCCATTCAAGATTCCTTTGTTGAGAATTATGTTTAGTTCTATGCATCATTTTTTATTGCTTTGTGTGTGTGTGTGTGTGTGTGTGTGTGTGTGTGTGTGTGTATCTTCTTGAGTTCTTTATACATTTTGGATATTAGCTTTCTGTTAGATATAGGGTTAGTGAAGGTTAACATAATTAAAATGGCCACCTTGCCAAAATTACAGATTCAATGCTATCCCACAATAAAAATCCAAGGCAAGCATTCACAGATCTTGAAAGAATAATTCTTAAATTCATATGGAAAACAAACAAATGAACAAACCAGGATAGTCAAAAGATATTGAGTGGTAAAAGAACTTCTGGAGGAATCATCATCCCTGACCTAATGCTATGCTACATAGTAATAGTAATAAAAAACAGCATGGTATTCATATAGAAACAGCTACATTGATAACTGGAATCAAAGACTCTGAAATAGACCCAGACACATAGGGACACTTGATTTTCGACAAGAGGTAAAAACTACACCCGGGAACAAGGAGAGTCTCTTCAATGCATGGTACTGGTCTAACTGAATGTCTGCATGCACAAGAATGCAAATAGATCATTATTTATAACCTCACAAAAAATTGAAGCCCAAATGGATCAAAGACCTCAAAATAAAACCAGACATACTGAGTCTAATAAAAGAGAAAGTGGAAAACAGCCTGAATGCATTGGGACAGGAGAAAATTTACTGAACAGAACATCAATGGCTCAGGCACTAAGATCAAGAATTAATAAATGGGACCTCGTGAAACTGAAAAGCTTCTATAAGGGAAAGGACACAGTCAATAGAGCTAAATCGAAGCAGAATGGGAAAAAAAAGAACTTCGTTAACCCTTCATCCAACAGAATGTTAATATCAAAATTATTTATCTATCTATTTATTTATTCACCTTACATCCTGCTCATTGACCCCACTGCAGTACCAACTGCCACAAACATTCCTCCCAAACCCCCTTCTCCTCTGAGCATGTGGGGTTCCTTGGACATCCTCCCATCTCCCTGGCATAACAAGTCTGTGTGGGACTAGGTACACCATCTTCCAAGGAGACCAGACCATGTAGCCCAACTAAAAGAACATATCCCACATACAGGTAACACCTTTTGGGATAGACCCATCTCCAGGTGTTTGGAACTCACATGAAAACCAAACTGCACATCTGCTACATACGTGTGCGAAAGACTAAGTCCAGTCATGTATGTTCCCTGGTTGGTAGTTTAGTCTCTTAAAGTCCCCAAAGTCCAGATTAGTTGACTCTGTTGGTCTTCCTGTGGTATTTCTATCCTGTTCTGGGTTCACAATCCTTCCCCCATTATTTCATACGAATCCCCAAACTCAATCCAGTTTGGCTGTGGGTATCTGCTTCTATCTAAGACAGAGGCTGGGTCGAGCTTCTCAGTGGATAGACATGCTAGACTCCTGTTGGCAAACATAACAGAGTATCATTATTAGTGTCAGACAGTGGTGCTTGTCCATGGGACAGGTTTCAAGTTGACCTAGCTATTGGTTGGCCATTCCCTCAGTCCTTACTCTATCCTCTGTGCCAACATTTCTTGTAGACAGAAAAAATTTTGGATTGAAAGTTTTATGGGTGTGTTGGTGTCCCTATTGCTCCACTGTGATTCTTTCCTGGGTATAGGAGGTGGCCTCTTCAAGTTCCATATCCCCAGTGCTGTGAATCAAATCTAAGGCCACTCCCATTGATTCTTGGGCACCTCCTTTACCCTAGGTCTCTGTCATGGGCTGGATGTGCCCCCACTTCCCCATCCCTGTCACTTGTAGATTTTCATTAATTTTAATGGCCATCTGACCATCTCTCCTCTGCTTCCCCACACCTAATCCTGTACCCTCCCCATCTCCTCTCCCATCCAGTTCCCTCCCTCCATCTACTCTTATGACTATTTTATTCCCCCTGCTAAGTGATATTCAAGTTTCCTTTCTCGTGTGTGTTCCTTCTTGTTTATCTTCTTTGGGTCTGTGGAGCATAGCATGGGTATCCTCTATTTCATAGATAATAGCCACTTATAAATGAGTACATACCAGGCATGACTTTTTGGGACTGGGTTGCCTCACTCACAATGATATTCTCAAGTTCCATCCATTTGCCTACCAAATTCTTGATGTTTTTGTTTTTAATAGCTGGACAGAATTCCATTGTCTAGATATACCACATTTTCTTTATCCATTCTTCATTTGAAGGACATCTAGGTTGTTTCCAGTTTCTGGCTAACACAAATAAAGTTGTTATGAACATAGTTGAGCAAGTGTCCTTCCAGGATGGTGGAGCATCCTAGGGGTATATGCATAGGAGTGGTAGAACTATTTCAAGTTTTCTGAGAAAGAGCCAATTGATTTTCAAAGTGGTTGTACAAGTTTTCCCTCCAGCAATGGAGGTGTGTTCCCCTTGTTCTATAACCTCACCAGCACGTGCTATCTCTTGAGTTTTTGATCTTAGATATTCTGATGGAACTAAGTTGATATCTCAGAATTGTTTTGATTTGCGTTTCCCTGATGACTAAAGACTTTGAGCATTTTTAAACTGTTTCTCAGCCACTTGAGATTCACCTGTTGAGAATTCTCTGTTTAGCGATGTATCCCATTTTTAAATTGGGTTATTTGGGTTGTTTGTGTTTAACTTCTTGGCAGGCTTAAATATTTCAAAACCTACTTTTGTAAGGGTTCTTAAATGCTTTAACATTCCCCCTCCATCTAGCCCACTACCCACCAGAGATAATGGAAAGGAAAAGTTAATTGAGCAAAGGAGAATGTGGACCTGATTAGATATAGATCTTTCAAGAAAGTCCAGTTTTCATTGTCAGGACATCAGTAGTTCAGTTAAAAGGAATCAGCAGCAGCAGCTTGATCCACTCACAAGCACCACTCATGATCAGCAATGGCAGGTCTGTTCTGAAGAAACCTTAAGTCTCTAACAATTGCCTAATCAGCCAAGGCATCAAGAAGTGGCTGGAACATCACCAGAAATTTTTTGGTGCATTACTCTCTATAAAGTCATGACCAATGATGACCAGGAAAGAATGGCAAGGCATACCAATACCAACCAGCATCATCAGTGAAGATCAGCACCAACAAAGTCCATTAATGACCAGCAATGAATGGTAAGGCATACCAATATCATCCAGCATTGTCCAGTGTCTGTTGGGTTGTATTTATATCCTTTCCAAACATCATATGTTCTCTCAAGCATCTGCTCTAGCAAAACATCACATTCCCTTTGTCCAGGCTGTTTCCAGAAAAACACCATGTGTCTGTACTTAGCATGTATCTCCTTCGGCAAAAATATCCTCTTATAGATAGAGTCCAGAAAATCATCACATGATAGAACAGAGTCTCCAAAGAAACTGAAGATTTCCAATTCAGTTTTTGAGTTCTTTATAAAATTTGGATATTAGCCTTTTATCAGATATAAGGCTGGTGAAGATGCTTTCCTAATCTGTAGATTGCCTTTTGTCCTATTAAAAGTTTCATTTGCCTTATAGAATATTTTCAGTTTTACGAGATGCCATTTATCAACTGAGCCATTGGTATTCTGTTCAGAGAACTGTCCCTTGCACCCATGCATTCAAGGCTATTTCTTACTTTCTCTTCTATGAGATTTAGTGTATATAGTTTTATGTTGATGTCCTTGATTTACTTGGGCTTGAGTATTGTGCAGAGTGATAGATAAGTCTATCTCCAGTCTTCTACATGTAGACATCCAGTTAGACCAGCACCATTTGTTGAGTGTGCTGTCTTTTTTCAATTGTATGAATTTGGCTTTTTTATAAAAAAAAAATCAATTGTCCCTTGACTTGTAGGTTTATTGCTGGGTCTTTAATTAGATTCTGTTGATCAATGCATCTACTTCTGTACCAATACCATGTAGTTTTTATCATTATTTTTCTGTAGTACATCATGAGGTCAGTAATGGTGATTCCCCCATTCGTTCTTTTATTCTTAAGGATTGTTTTGGCTAGCCTACATTTTTGTTTCTCCATATGAAGTTAAGAATTGCTCTTTCAAAACCTATACAAAATTTTATTTGAATTTTGATGAGAATTACATTGAATCTGTAGATTGTTTTAGGTAAGATGTCCATTTTCACGGTTAATTCTACCTATCCATAAGCATAGGGGATCCGTCCATCTTCTGATATCTTATTCAGTTCCTTTCTTCAGGGACTTGAAATTCTTGTCATACAGATCTTTTCCTTGCTTGTGTGGAGTTACACAAATATATTTTATATTATTTGTGGTTATTGTAAATGACGTTATTTCTTTATTATTTTTCCTCTGCCTGTATATCATTTGTATTAAGGATGATTTCTTTTAGTTCATTTTGTATCCAGCCACTTTGCTCATGGTATTTATGAGCTGTAGAAGTTCTCTGGTAGAATTTTGGAGCCATTATGTATAGTATCATATCATCCATAAAGAGCAATGTGTTTGACTACTTCTTTTATAATTAATATCCCCTAATTGCCTTTAGCTGTCTTACTGTTCTGGCTAGAACTTCAAGTAATATATTGAATAGACAGGGAGAGAGTGGGCAGTCTTATCTTGTCCCTGATTTTACTCAATTTGATTTAAGTTTTCCTCCATTTAGTTTGATGTTGGCTATTGGCTGGGTGTATATTGCTTTGATAATGTTTAGGTGTGTGCCTTGTGTCCCTGATTGTTCTAATGCTTTTAGTACAAAGGGCTGTTGGATTTTGTCAATGGCTTTTTCATCATCCAATGAGATGATCCTGTGATTTTATTTTCTTTCAGTATGTTTGTATGGTTGATTATGTTGATGGATTTTCATATACTGAAATATCACTGCATTCCTGGGATGAATTTTACTTGATCGTGATTGATGGTATTTTTGATGTGTTCCTGGATTTGGTTTTTGAGTATTTATTGAGTATTTTTGCATCAATGTTTGTAAGAGAAATCAGTCTGAAGTTCTTTCTTTGTTGAATCTTTTGTGGTTTTGGTATATCATGGTGATTGTGGCATTGTAGGATATGTGTGGCAGTGTTTCATCTGTTTTTATTTTGTGCAGTAGTTTGAGGAGTTTCTTATCTGATAATCTGGTAGAATTCTGCTTTAAATCCTCCTGGGCCTGGACCTTTTTAAAAATCTTTTAAAATTTTCAATCCTTTTATTTTTATTTTTGTTTTGGCTTGGAGTACTCTGATGTCTGCTTGTATATCTTTAGAGGATTTATGAGATGTTTACATAGTTTATCTTATCTTTATTTAACTTTGGTAAGTGGTATCTATCTAGAATATCATACATTTCATTAAGATTTTCTAATTTCGTGGAGTACAGGCTTTTGAAGTAAGAACTAAAGATCATTTGAATATTCTCTGTGTCTGTGGTTATTTCTCTCATTTCTGATTTGGTTTATTTGGATACCATCTCTCTGTGGTTTTTTTGTTAGTTTGGCTAAGGGTCTGTCTATATTGTTGATTTTTCTTAATGAACCAGCTCTTGGTTTCTCTGATTTTTTTGTATTATTTTTTGTTTCTAATCAATTGATTTCTGCCTTGATTTTGATTATTTCCTGCCTTCTACTCATCTTTGGTGTGCTTGCTTGTCATATATGTCCTGGCTTTTATTGATTGTTTTCTTTAGAGAGCCTTTAGCTATCTGGATGGCTTTAGTCCCTTGATGATCAGGTTGTAGTTGGTATTGGGTGGGGGCTTAGCTTCCATGGTCCTGATCTGGCAGACCTCTGCTGGGTATCCTGTATGTTCCAGATCATCAGGTCTGTATGGTTCAGGAGCCACAGCTCTGATGAAGGTGAGCAGAGAGGTGATGGGAGTATCTAGGTCTGCAAGGGCTCGTTGTGCCCCAGAAGACTCAGGGAGCAGGGATGATGGTTGGTGAAGCAATGCTTAACTGTATAGTTCAGGATCTGCATATCTAATGGAAGTGGAAGGAGAGGTAACAGGAGAGTGGAGGTCTGCCTCGGATAGCAGGTTGCTCATCTCTTACCAGGTCTTTTCCTGACCATAAACATGAAAACAGGAAACAAATACCTTTGGAAGTTGGTGGGGCAAAGGAGATAGGTAATAAACAAAATTGAGATTTTAACTGTTATTTGAAAAAAATATAGAACTAAATAGTGTAATATCTGATTATATAATAACATCAATTGGGCACATATATATAGTAATATATTTGATATATGTTATTAATGCAAACTTGAGGATTACCTAAAAATCTTGAAAAATAGTGATATAAATCTTATTTAATTGATATGACCTTAGAGAAGACACTAAAATGACAAATAGGTGTATAAGTCAATGTCAAAAAGAAGAGGATATAAGTAATAAAAACAGTATTTGAAGAAAATATAAGTTAAGATCTTCACAGTTATTTGAAAGATATATTTAGATGTCCTAGAAATTCAAGGAGCTGAAGAAGCATAGTATGAAGATGATCCCAGTGAGACATCTCATTGTCAAACTGCTGAGATTTACAATGGCTTGAAATTCAGGAAAGGAAGAGAGTTTTAGTAAAATATGAATAAATAGATGCATTGGTAATGCTGAAATGCTATATAATGTCTGAAATAATTTTGTTTATTCATTTGTTTGTTTATTGTGTCTATTTTCAGGTTTCTGTCAAGGTCCTAGAAGTTAATCTTCAGCAAAATTTAACATAGCATTTAGTAGGAAGAACAACAATATCCACCAACCAGACCCCCCCCCCCGAGCTCCCAGGGACTAAACCACCAACCAAAGAATACACATGAAGGGACCCATAACTCCAGCCACAAATGTAACAGAGAATGGCCTTGCCAGGCATCAATGGGAGGAGAGGCCTTTGGTCCTGTGAAGGCTCAATGCCCCAGTGTAGGGGAATGACAGGACAATGAGGTGGGATTGGGTGAGTGGGGAAGGGAGCACCCTCATAGAAGAGGAGGGGAAACTGGGAAAGGAGATAACAGTTGAAATGCAAATAAATAAAATATCCAAATAGAAGGGAAATTAATTAATTAAAATGAGGAAACTCTTGATACAAACAACAACCAGAAAAAATTCTGAAATATTGCCTAATAACACCCCTCCAAAAAAGTAACCCTAAGAACAATGTCCCCGAGGTTCTCTAAGTAGATGGGGGAATTTAAAAGATGCTATAAGCCATGACTATCTCCTTTCACATGATCCCTGGGGAATTTAAAACAGAAGGGTTGGGAAAACAGTGTAGTGGTTCCTGATACCAATTTTTAGCCTGGCTCAGACATTCCAGTTGACTCTCACTATTGCAGATATTTCCCAGGAAGATGATATGTGAGCTCAGTCTCAGAAAATAAGACACAAAGCAATTTCCTAGGTAACACTCTTCAAATAACAAGGGAGGCTTGTTAAATATATATCTGAAAGATACATTATGTTTTAAAATTACACACATACTGTATACATGTGCTTTGGGGTCAAGGACTCAGATACTGTAAAATGAATAAATACTGTATAAAGTCTGTCATATTTCCATAGTACATAGAGTTTGAGCTTTTGAGACTTAAAAGGATATTATTCTGCATTAGTTTTGAATGGCTATTCAAAATCTATTGTAGTGTCATTTTATATATATTGTCATGCCAAGGGAATTGTAATAATCACATATTAAAAATGAGAAATATATGCTTATATGCTTTTGTGAACTTTAGTTTATTTTGTATTATTATTATTATGATTATTATTTTCTTTATTTACATTTCAAATGCTATCCCAAAAGTTCCCTATACCCCCTCCCCCACCCCTGCTCCCCTACCGACCCACTCCCACTACTTGGCCCTGGCCTTCCCCTGTGCTGGGTCATATAAAGTTTACAAGACCAAGGGGCCTCTCTTCCCAATGATGGCCG
>NC_034607.1:47926272-47947746 GCF_900095145.1 Mus pahari
AGGCTGCTATATCAGGGTCCCTTCAGCAGAATCTTGCTGGCATGTGCATTAGTATCTGGGTTTGGTGGCTGATGATGGGATGGATTCCAGGATGGGGTAGTGTCTGGATAGTCCATCCTTTCATCTTAGCTCTAAATTTTGTCTCTGTACCTATAATTGTTATGTTCCTGGATTATATTTAAACCTCTATTGAACTCACATGTTTAAATTTATTTAATGTTAACCAGATACCAACTATGCACTGAAATTTTCTCTCTCTCTCTCTCTCTCTCTCAATCTCTCTCTCTCTCTCTCTCTCTCTCTCTCTCTCTCACTCTCTCTCTCTCTTTTTTTTTTCTTCATGGTTTGCTATCCATGGAATCCAAGGAAAGGTAATGGATAGATCATCCCAATGTGTCCTGGCATTTATACTTTTGCTTCTAAAATTTTCAAATTAACATTAAATAAGGGAACTACCAAAAAAATAAACAATATAAATTGATCACTGTTTTATAAGTCCATTTTTCTAATTATTTTAATGTTCTGCATAATGATAGATAACACTTTTTAATACCTGTTCCTTTCCCCAAAGATTAATAAACGGATGATTTTTGATTTGATACCGAACTTAAATAAATCCGTCCTTATATCTATATCAGGGATTATTAACTAGATTTTGATTTTCTTTACTACAGTCAGAAATATTAATTTGTAAATGATCCTGATCAACAAGAGGTGACATATTTTACCCATGGCATGAGTATTTACTGTATATATGTCACACAGTATGGAGAGTGAAGTGGCCACTTCTTGTAGCCAGGTATGGGTTCCATTGAAGGAAGGGGGATATCAACACATCCACAAAACCTTCAATGCAAAATTTGCTTACAAGACACACAGGGATAAAAATGGAGCAGAGCTTGAGGGAATGGCTAAACAACAACTGACCCAACTTGAGACCCATCCCATAGGAGAAAGCTAACCCCTGACACTACTAGTGATTCTCTGTTATGCTGGCAGACAGGACCCCAGCATAACTGTCTCCAAAGAGGCTTTATCTAGAAGCTGATGGAAATGGATGCAGAAAACTACAGCAAAACATCAGGTAGAGTCATGTGCAAGAGTTTGGGAGAGGACTGAGCAAGCCATAGGTGTTAACACCACAAGAAGACCTTTAGAGCAAACTAACCTGGGCCCATGGGTGCCCACAGAGACTAAACCACCACCAAAGAGTATTCAGGGGCTGGATCTAGGTTTCCCCACACATTTGTAGCAGATATGTAGCTTCATCTTCTAACAATTGGAGAAGGGCTGGTTCTGACTCTGCTGCATGTCATTGCATGCCTTCCTGTAGCTGGACTGCTTGGTTGGGCCTCAGTGGAAGAGGATGCATTTAGTACTGCTGGGGCTTGATGTCTCAAGGCAGGGTAGTACACGGGGGGGGGGGTCTTTTTCTCTGAGAAGGATAGGAGACAAAGTGGGGAGGGATTTGGTAGGGATTGGGGACTGTAGCCTGGATATAAACTGAATAAATAAATTAACTTCTGAAGAAAAAAGAAACATTGACTAAACATTGTAGCATTTCAAACATGGGAAGGGCTCAAACCTTAAATAATTGAGCATAATTATGGGTTGAAAATTGCCTCACTTGCATGGGTCTACTTGTATTTAATATCCCCATGTGGAGGGAATATTTATGATCTATAAGAATGGTTTAGAATTTTATCATTCAATGAAGATTCAGAAAAATCTTCATCGTAGGAAATTGACTGAATCTGACTAAAGCTTTTGGCTCAAAAGTTATCTGAAATATAATCAGAGAGCTTTTTATACTTTTTTATACTAAAATCAATATGAAATTTTTTTTTTTTTTTTTTTTTTTTTTGTTTTTCAAGACAGGGTTTCTCTGTATAGCCCTGGCTGTCCTGGAACTCACTTTGTAGACCAGGCTGGCNTTTCAAGACAGGGTTTCTCTGTATAGCCCTGGCTGTCCTGGAACTCACTTTGTAGACCAGGCTGGCCTTGAACTCAGAAATCCGCCTGCCTCTGACTCCCAAGTGCTGAGATTAAAGGTGTGCGCCACTACACCTGGCAATATGAAAATTCTTATACTAAGAAAAAACAAAACAACAAAAAGCAAAGCAAAAAACACTTGTAAACTCAGGAGTCTTGCTAATGGTTGAAGAATTTTAGTAGATTTTTCCCTTCAGAGAAAAAGAAGTAGAGATAAAGGGATGACATGTTTAATTGTTCCCAACTTTCTTGGTCAGTGATGATCTCCTGAATGATGGCATTAGTAGGAGCAATAGGAATGAGCACTATGATGTGTCTTCATTTTCATTAAATTCTAAAAAGCCTTTAATTTCTTTATTTCTTCCCTGACCAAGTTATCATTGAGTAGAGCATTGTTCAGCTTCCATGTGTATGTGTGCTTTCCATTGTTTTTGTTGATATTTAAGACCAGCCTTAGACCATGGTGATCTGATAGGGTTCATGAGATTATTTCAGTCTTCATGTCTCTGTTGAGGCCTGTTTTGTGACCAGTTATATGGTCAATTTTGGAGAAGGTACCAAAGCTTATGGGACACAATGAAAGCAGTGCTAAGAGGAAAACTCATAGCTTTAAGTGCCTCCAAAAAGAAATTGAAGAGAGCCTACACTAGCAGCTTGACAGCACACCTGAAAGCTCTAGAACAAAAAGAAACAAACACATCCTAGAGGAATGGACAGCAGGAAATAATCAAACCCAGGGCTGAAATCAACCAAGTAGAAACAAAAAGAACTATACTAAGGATCAACAAAACCAAGCTGGGCAGTAGCAGTGCACGCCTTTAATCCCAGCACTTGGGAGGGAGAGGCAGGCGCATTCCTGAGGTCAAGGCCAATCTGGTCTACAGAATGAGTCCAGGACAGCCAGGGCTATACAGAGAAACCCTGTCTCGAAAAACAAACAAACAAACAAACAAAAACAACAACAAAAAGAAAAAAACAAAAAAAAAATGAAGAAGAGCTGGTTCTTTGAGAAAATCAACAAGATAGGGAAGCCCTTAGCCAGACTAACCAGAGGGCACAGAGAAAGTATCTAAATTAATAAAATCAGAAATAAAAAGGGAGAAAAAAACAACAGAATATATATTAAAATAATGATTCTGTTTGTTGAATGTTAACAGTTGAAAATATTAAAACCATGTTCTACAAATAACATGGAAATATTGATTTTTTTTCTCACTTTGCTTGAAATTAGCATTTTCTTGATGTTTAAATTCAAAGAGTTTTTGCTATTTTGAAATTTTAAAAATATATTTACTGATAAAATAATTTCTTTTCTAGAAACACAGATAGTCTTTTAAAAGTAAACTGATTGTTAGACAATGTACACAGATATATAATGTGCTTTAAATACTCTCTCATTATGTTAGGTGGTATCATGTAAGGACTTTTGAATACTTCTCTTAATGATTCATTTTTAATATTTTATGCTCTTTTACTATGCTTAATTCCCAAAGAATATTTTGTGTGTTTTGAAATAATTTAGTATTCAACATTATAGGATTCTCAGTTATGGATAGTATTGAATATTCATTAATGATAGTTTAGGGTATGAAAGGATATGAATATAAAAGTTGAACAAATGTTTTACATATTATTTGATTATCAAAATACTCAATATTATGATGTTTGATTATAAAATGCATTTAAATGATAAGAAAATTAAGAAAAAAATTCAAAAGTTTAAGGAATGAGCACGATGACCATGCGACTGCAGAATGAAAGCAGCTGGAAAACTTCCCATGAGGTCCTCATCCTTCCTCTTGGCTCTCCTTGCACATCTGTCACTGAGAAGCGCATGAACAAGAAGTAATGGAAGTTGGCAATCTTCCTCAGTGGCTCTTTCCATTCCAAAGAGTTCAAGGTGGGATAAAAACAAAAGTTTGTTACTTTTAAACTTCTCTGAAATATTCAAATAAATCCTGGTACTCAAATCTGTTTTTCTTTGAAAGCCTCTCCCTGCCTCTCTCTCCCTCCCTCTCTTGCACCCTCTTTCTCTTTTGAGTTCTGAATCATGAATCTTTAAGAGATGATGTTAAGCCAGCACCCCTCACCAAAAAGTGAGCACCATGAGAATATATTTTGAAATCGAAACCATTACTTTTCAGAATCTCTGTTGCTTTAAAATTCTCAGTGATAAATTCTTCCCTGCTGCCTTTCAGGATGCCGGAGGACTGTGTGGGTGGAAAAGGAAGTTCTCATGTTTCCATTACTCACCTTGCTTTAAGAAGTAGGCACACTTTAGACAGAGCCTCTATTTCAAAGGTCTTTTAAGGAAATGGTACATACGTCTTAAAAAGGCAACAAAATAGAACATTTCTCTTTTTTTCTAAAGTTAAAAGAATGGTGAAAAGTAAAGCTATTGACCCACCCTGTCCCTTACAAGTACTATATTTAGTGTCATGTATTCTCTGAAATATTTGTGAGTTGATATGTAAGTTTTCTTATTGTTCTGGTCCACACTAGCACAAGAAGTATCTTCTCAGACTTGGTATTCATGCATACAGATGGTAACCTTCTTACAAAAATATCAAATACACAAGGTAGATGAGTCTAAGAGAAGCATCTGTAACTCCAATCTAATTTAACTATGAAAAGGCTCTTTTTGTCTAAATTTTGGGCTGCTAATGCCAAAGAAATACCTTCAGGAGATGGACAATCCTTATGTGGCTTTAGGTGAAAAATATGACCTGTATCCGTATAAACCACAATAGATTCAAAGACTGGATCCCTGGATTCCAAAACACAAACTCATGAACAAGGGGAATGGCACAGTTGAAACTGGCCAGCCAATGAAGGAGTCAGCAGCTCAGTGAAGCTAACTCCAGTAAAGGAGAAGTATACCCAGGAAGAATCCAGGCGGACTTTCTATCAAAAGTGGCTTAACTAACTGCTACTGTTCAAATACTATTTGGTTTATGTGCTTGGCAGGGTATTCAAGTCTCTTCAAATGTAATGAGCACAACGAATGCCATTCAGAACATCATTTTTTTTTCCTGTGCCACATTGTTTTTATTATTTACTTATCCATTTATTTTTTTGTTTTTGTTTTTTAATGTCATTTTTTTAAATTAATATTTTCTTTATTTACATTTCAAATGTTACCCCTTTCCTGGTTTCCCCTCCAAAAACCTCCTATCCCTTCCCCCCTCCCCCTGCTCACCCATCCACCCACTTCCACTTCCTGGCCCTGGCAGTCCCCAATACTGGGGCATAGAACCTTCACAGGATCAAGGCCCTCTCCTCCCATTGATGGCCAACTAAGGAGTCATGACTGTAGATGCATATGTAGCAGAACTTCAATTTTTAAAATTCACTTGATCTGTGAAGAAAATTAGGACAGTCGGAAGTTAAGTTTTGTTATCTTTGGCATCTGTTCTTTTGTCAAGTAATAACTCTGAAGAAACCATAACTCTGCGATAGGCATAATCTGCCAGAGCAAAGCCAAGATTGCATTTGAAATTGAATTTAGGGAAGCAGAAAGGTGTTTCATTTCTAAAGGAAAATATGAAAATAAACTTGTCTTTTATTTCCCACAGTAGATCCAACTTTACTTCTCCATCTGGGGGCCTTCAGTATCCTCATAGTTGTTGAGCTGAAGTTGTCTGAAATTTTTGGAGTAACAATGCAGACACACATACACACACATATACACACACATAAGCACACACACAGATACACATGCATGTGTCCATATATATATATATTGTATTATAAATAATACAGCATCAATCTTTTCAAAATTAGAAATTATATGCATTGTACAATATGTACTCTATTTTCATGAACCAAATAGACTATCTTCCAGGATACTAAAGATCATTTTCAGATTTGTCTATTTAAAAGATTTGACGAGGCCTTCTTTCAGATAAATTTTTTTGGATAAAGTTTTCCTTTCTTTCCACACCAGAGTCTTTAGATTTCCTGAATTCTCTGGAACCGATTCACTCATAAACATACGCTTCCCTTGGCATCCCATCGTGAAAATCATGAGAGGCTGCCATGTTAGTCATGTCACCAGAGTATTTGAAGGACAGCCTGGCATCCCATGCTCACTTGCTGCCCAGGCAAAAGCCAAAACATACTGTTAAATTGACACTGTTAAAATCATTTTTCTGAGGCAGCCTGCAGTGCCATTTCCCACTAGAATTGGCTAGTTCATGCTTCCAAAAGTGGTTTTTCCTGAAGGATTTATTTATGCTCATTTGTTTTATTTTTGTTATTTATGGGTATGAGGAAGAAATAAATATGAAGAAAAATATTTTATAGTAATATTTCAGGAACTTATCATTCCTTTATAAGTATAGTCTTTGGGCATGTAATTTTCCCTAAAGAAAGTTTCAAAAATGTAATATGTTTACTCTATCTTTCTGCATCAAAAAGGGCCTCTGAACTAATGAGAGGAAAAATCTCAGTGATGCATAAATTACACCTAATTCATCAATTTCTTTCAAGACCTACTTTAGGGTAAGAAAACTGAAATTAAAGCCTCAAGTACTGGAGGGGAATAAGAGAATTTGTGGCTATGGAAACTAATAGTTCTTCATAATAGTCATTTAGTGGTGTCTTTGAAAACCCAGAACATCTTCAATCACAAAGAAAATTAAATATGGATGCAAAGTCTTCTGTTTTTCATGTTGATAGTTTGTCTAGTAATATCAAACATACCTAGTGTAGTACACTAGACACACCAACTGTGTTGCTTAGAATAAATTTTGTTTGTAACAAGTCAATGCCTAAAGGTGATTTGCTTCCTAAATAAAACTTATATTCTTTATTGGGATACTAAGGAAGAAGAAAGAGAAGAAAAAGAAGAGAAGGAAGAGGAGGAGGGGGGAAGAGGAGGAAGAGGAGGAGGAAAAGGAGGAGGAAGAACAGGAAGGAGGAGGAGGAGGAAAAGGAAGAGGAGGAGGAGGAGGAGGAGGAGGAGGAAAAGGAGAAAGGAAAAGGCAAAAGGCTTTCAAATATCAAATGTCCTTGTTAACTATCAATCATTCTATCCATGGAAGACATGCTTATGCTTGTCTTTGTCACATGACTGTAGGCTTAAATTTTTCATAATATATTTTAATAAGGTTTTTCAAATGCTTTGGCTACATTTCTAGCCCACCGTCCAAAGGTAGGGAAGAAAAGATAGGAAATAGGACAAAGATATGTAGACCTGTTTAGAAGTAGTTCCTTGGGGCAATTCCAATCTCTGTTAGGAAAACATCAGTACACTTCAGTAGCACCAGTATACCAATCGGCCCAGGTGGCACAATCCAGCAGAAACAGCTAGGCCTCTGCCAAATTGGGAATGACCAGAACCAGGTAGGGTGTCGGGAGATCTCTCAATGAAGTGAAAATCAGCACAGATGTGAGACCAACAAAGTGTTGCTAGGCTAGCTATACAACTACACTGTCACTTTCTGATAAGTCCTATTCATACTCTCTCCAAACATGACTTGTTCTCCCACGAGTTTTGCCCCAGCAAAATGCCGTGTGAATCTGCATCACATGGCATAACCAGAAATTTCCACTTTGTGTGACTTTATCAAAAAGAATGAATTTTCCTATGCTGTTGTTGACTAGACAAAGTTACCTAATCTGTGAAGGTGTGTGTGTGTGTGTGTGTGTGTGTGTGTGCGCGCGCACACGAACGTGACTGGCAGTGGTCAACATAGAGTGTCTCTTTCAACTTTTTCCCACCTTATTTATTTAGGCATGTTCTCCCACGGAACTTGAAGCTCACTGATTGACTGGGCTGGTTGGCCAGGAAGTCCCAGACCTCTATTCTGCTAAAATTTTCTACTATTTCTAGGGTTTTAAATGTGTTTGACAGCATATCGATTTTTCTGTAAGGTAGGGCACCAACCTTAGGTCCTCCTGATTGTTTTATTTATTTATTTGTCTATTTATTATTATTTTCTTTATTTACATTTCAAATGCTATCCCGAAAGTTCCCTATACCCCCCCCCGCCCCTGCTCCCCTACCCACCCACTCCCACTACTTGGCCCAGGCCTTCCCTTGTGCTGGGTCATATAAAGTTTACAAGACCAAGGGGCGTCTCTTCCCATCATTGGGCCATCTTCTGCTACATATGCAGCTATAGACACGAGCTCAGGGGGTACTGGTTAGTTCATATTGTTGGTCCTCCTGATTGTGCTGAATGTCCTTCACCAACTGAACCAAATCTCCAGGACCCTCTTCCTTTTATTGGTTTCACAAGAGTTGATTACTGCTCTCTTTTTGCCAAAAAAAAAAATAAGTATTGCCTGCAGCCATGCTCAGTCTACAGGTTAGAGCAGGCAAATTTAGGAGATTGTCTTGTTAAAGTTTTCATTCAGGCAGAACAAAAAACTTAAGAGTAGAAAAATTTGTTGTCAATTTAATGTAAAAGATCCTGTGTAATCAAGTTATCTTGTCTTATGCATGCTCCTTATTAGCATTATCACGTCTGTCTTGTTAGCAATTTCTCACAGTGTTTTGCGTTGCCTAGGGCTAGATTAATGTTTGCTAAATATATAAATGAAAGCAAATCTATTAGGGATTCATTCTTCTAAATACACAGGCCGTTGAAAATGGCATAGAGACTACAATTTATAAATACAGTCAACACAGTAAAAACAGTCACCTGGCATTAAGACAAATACAGAGAAGGCTAAGGGGCAGTGTTCTTTTATTTGCTATCAGAAACGGGTAATTTGAGGCTCAAGAGCGGAGAAAATATCTATGCATAGCCTTGCTACACTGCATTTTAAAAATATTTGCTATAACTTATTTCTGACTGGCAGCCTTCCAAGTATCCAATTTTAAAAATATGGTTTGTTTGTTTGTTTTCTTAAAAAAGGATGTTGAAACTCTGTTTTCTCTCCATTTAGGTATTAAGCACAGATTCTGTTAAGTCCCACTTTAAAACCTATCTCGAGTACTCCGCTGCTGCAGCTGTTGCCGCCGCCGCTGCCGCCGCCGCTGCTCTAATTCAAAGTAATCCTTTCCATACTCTTGCTAAGTCCACTTTCATGTATTACCAGTACCTGTTTGCAGTCCAATGCATGAACAGCCTACAGGAACAAAAACATAACACTGTAAACCAGTTCAGATTATTCTAGTAGTTTCCTACCACACAGTAGTTAAAACACACACTTTCATCTCTCATCACAAGACTTTCCTGCTGTGATGTTTGCGGGCTCCTAGATTTCCCCTCCTCTACTTACCACTTGCAAATTGTGATCTACACTGACCACTGTCATGTGCTCAAATAACCAAAGAATGCTCCCACCTGTCACATTTGTCCTCATACAAGGCAATGCACAAATCCCTCAGATATTTGAAGATTATGCTCTTATTAGTGTTGAAGGCAATGCTAACCTTCTTCCATGTATCTTTATTGTACCCACTTACTTCTACTAGGAAGTTATTGCTTCTAGGACTGAAGTTCCTGTCTGCTTGTGCTGGCCTTGTAGTACTCCACTCCCACTGTCAGGTTCTGTCTTAGACTTACTATTGATGTTTTCAAACAACATAAGAAAAAGTGATTTGGGAGAAAATAGCTTGTCTGGCTTATCTTTCCACATTACTGTTCACCGCTGGAGGAAGTCAGGATGTGTAGTCAAACAACCAGGAATCTGGAGGCAGAAGCTGACATAGAGTTCATGTAACAATGCTCCTTGTTGGCTTTCCTCTCATGGCTTGCTTAGCCTGCTTATTGTGGAACCTAGGATGGCACCACGAATAATGAGATAGGACCTCCCACACCAATCACTAACTAAGAAAATGTCCTACAGGTTTCTTATACCACAGTTTTATCCTTTCTCAAAAATGACTCTAGCCTGAATCAAAGTGACATAAAACTAAACAGTACACTACTGTTTTTACTGAAGAATCTAGAAAAACCTATAATACTACCTTGTGTATAGTTACATTCTCAGTTGGCTGCATTGAATAATGACAATAACTTTGGACAGGATAAACATGCTTAATGTATTAGCTTGATGTCTATAATAAGTATCATAGTCTACATAACTTAAACAAGAAGTATGTTCTGAAACCCAGAAAGTTCTCAATCAAAATACAGGTAGATTTCTCTTTTAAATGTAAGTACCTTCATCATGTAGAAGAGAAAGATCACACTCACTGATTAATCTTTAATGAAATCCAATCCTATCAAATGGATGCCAGTCCCACACCCACGTTTAATTGATTGGCTAACATGTCAATGCCAAATATGCATCAAAGATCTGAGTTTCAACAAGCAAATGTGAAGAAGGAATGTAAACATCCAACCTATAGATAGCAGAAGGGTTGTTGTTGTTGTTGTTGTTGCTGTTGTTGTTGTTGTTGTTGTTTTGTGTGTGTGTGTGTGTGTGTGCAATTTTAGACATTAAAAACTATCTTTAAATCCAAAAGGGCAAATTTATCAACACTTGTTAGTTGATAATGCAGTCTTGAGCTCTTTGTCTAACGGGCATAAAAGAGGCGTAAAATATGGGTTACTATTCCTTTGGTTGTAACTGACTAGCAAAGAAACCTGATTTGTATTGATCAACACAAAATTGTAACTCTTTATGACCTCGTAGCATTGTTAAAAAATATGAATATCAATAAAAATCACCTAGAGAGCTCATGAAAAACTGATTGTAGAACCTGCTTACTCTGATATAGCTGTTCAGAGTCAAATGAGAAAATGCTGAGCTCCAAGTTCCTAGTATGCTCCTGTTGCTATTGGAAATCTACACTATTCTCTTACTGAAACTTATCTCAATCATGATTTCACATTCTATCAACTCATTTGTTTTTACTTACAAATACAAAGATATACAGAGATACAGAAATCCATAGAATAATATTTAGTTAGTACAGGATATGACAATAATATCTATTCACCGAATAGATATTTTTTGATAATATCTATTCACTGAATAATGATTCCAGGGTTCACATTTTCATATTAAGTAAATGGATCTTAACAAGACTATTCAAATTGAGAAGTACTTTTTCAATGAGCCAATGCATCATATGGAATGATTAATCTTGCTTTCTTCTAGTGCAGTTTTTAGACTTTAAGGAAGTCAGGCATGATAGCACATTTCTATTATCAAATTCATGTGCTCTGTAGTCACCCTTTAAAGGCAATACTCTAGGAACACCAGTGTAATATTATCTAGATTAAGGTAGACCCTGAACACTTGATATCAGAAGAGCCTACTAATGCCGCAAGGGGCAGCATTTTCTGGGTTAGGGTTAGGAATAGGATGAAAGTATCTTGTTTGGATGCATTCTTTGTTACGTGGCCCTTGAGGTGGATGCATGTAATGAGCTGCTTCAAGCTTCTGCTGATAGCTGATGTAACTTCTCCATAATGATAAACTACAACCTCAATCTGTTAGCCGAATTTAATATCCCCCCACTAAACTGCTTTAGTCAGAGCGTTCTATCACAGCAACTAGATAAGTAACTAAGACATAATAAGATATAAAGCCATTCTTTTCAGTTCTTCTCAATACTCCAACTTTGATAGACAAGACAGGAAAGACATCTGTGGTTAATTGAGGACTATTCATATTGAGGTAATGTTTTATTCATCTGTTGCTTACATTCACTTTCCTAGTCTAGCACACCATGTGGAGAGCACAGGCTGAATATTGAATTTAAATGTTTTTCTTTCATTCCTCATATTTCTAATTTCACAAATACTTTTTTCCTGTGGTTCCTATCTTCTCATTGATGATAAATAGAATAAACATGTAAGTCCTGAGCCCAGAAATCATCCAGATACCATAAAATAGCTATTCTCTTTCTTTCCTCTTAGCACTGTTTCCTTCATAATGAAGACAACTGCTTCAGTTGACTGTGTTCATCTTTTAGGGAGCTGCAGCATTCTACACCTCACCACTTGCTCTCGGAATAGACACACTGGAGCCCATGCTGATGGGCATTCAGAGGCAACGTATCAAAAAAAAAAAAAAATGGGATTCAGGGAATGACACAGCTTTTAAAATTTTATGTGGAATTTTGTCAAAGTGTATTGGACACATTTCACTTATGAGGATATCATTACCTGCTTTTCATTGCCTAATGGGAGATCACCTGTCATTGCTCAAAGAATAAGAATTGAGGGCAAATTATGGCTCAGCAGGTAAAGGTGCTGGCCGTCATGCCTTGCAAGATGAATTTCATGTAAGAGACACACATGAGGGAAGGATTTTATAATGCAGACATAACCTATACAAGAACTCACTCACACACACACACACACACACACACACCACAATGAAAGAAATAAAAATAATTTTCAAGTCAATCATTGATATAACTTACTCAGTTTAACATTGCTGATCTTTAAATATGGTCTCTAAAATTGAATATTATGCTGTAGTACCATCTAGTCAAGCAAAAAAAGAGTTGGTATTGTCCTTGTCAAATAGTCAAAAACTACTTTTTTTCTAATGCAAAGCAAGTCAGGCATCTAGTACCTGTTGCAGAGTTAATGCGATATTTATCTGTAAATAAGACCAGTGAGTCTTTTATCATCATACATACAGGCAGTCATGCATAAGCATACACATTAACAAGCTGACTTAAACTGCCACCTTCATATATTATTCAAAGTGGATTTCATATTTTACGGTTACACCTGTCAAAATTCATCATGTTGACTTGAGCCATCAGAGTCATGGACAGTTTCACACAGTTTGCTTGTTACATTAATTAACCTTTCTGGTTTCCAGTCACATATAAATTTGATAACCATGACTTCTTTTTCATTTCTCTAAGCTGTAGATTAAAATACTGACAAGTCAATACCAGTCCATAAGAAGCATCACTTTATTTTGCTATGAAGCCCTTCATCTACAATCTTCAGGGATTTATCAGTCAAATGTGCTGTCATGTTATATGATGGATTTCTTGCCAATATTTTAGATATATTGGATAATGCATTTATGAAATTAGGGTTCCCTTGTAAACAGCATGCAATTTGCTAGCCTTCTCACCTAAGGCAATAAATTTAGTCTATACTGTACAAAAAGTATAGTAGATACAATAGTGTGAATAGTACAATACTGTATTTGTATTCAGGCACTAGGTTTTTGCTCTTAAATTTTGTTTGGTAATTATCAAACACCACCAAGAAAAGACAATTGTTATAAAGAGATCATCAATGCAAAGCAATCTATTAATCCATAGTAATCACATAATTGAAATTACAAATATCAGTTATAAACTAATCACATCAAAATTAAAAGGAATGCATATTAAATGATCTTTTCAGTCAGAAAAAAATGACAAAGAAGTGAATAGATACATAAACCTGACTATATATTCTACATATTTATCAGGACCATATGGTGTGCCATTAATAAATGCAATTTTGCATTATCTGCCTCTTGTCTCACCCTTTGGTGAGGAGCCTTACAGGATCCCATGAGCTTCCTGCTTTCCAATGGAGGGCTTCAGGGCTCCCAAGAACAAAATGCATGAAACACTGAGCCACCAATCTCTGGCCTTTTGTGTCTGCCTGGGGCACAGCCAGCAGACATGAGTTGTGCCCAGTCCTCTGAATCCCATTGTTTGACTCTGTGCTGGCCATACCATTTCAAGGAGCTTTGGGGGAATCAACCCTAAGACTTTCTGCTTCCCTCTGGAGGTCTGTGTGAGGCATTCAAAATAACCAGCCTAGAACACTACCCTGCTCATCCTGTGCCAGATGTGTCTACATGGGGCATAGTCAGCAGATTTGCATTCCCTGACCTCTGTTGTCTAGCCCATGGCTTCCACTAACTTCCTGAGGAATCCTGCAGTCATCAAGATCATCTAGCCATAAGAACACAATCAACAAGATGTATGGCAATGCTGACACCATCAAAGCCCAGCTATCCTGCTAAGTAAGCATTGGATGTCCCAGTGAATCTTTTTTTTTTTTTTTTTTTTTTTTTTTGCTTTTCGAGACAGGGTTTCTCTGTGTAGCCCTGGCTGTCCATCCCAGTGAATCTTATATCCAATAATAATAAAAAAAAATGATAGAGCCCTTCAAAGAGGAAATCAATGCCTTAAAGGCACATAGAAACATACACTCAAACAGGTAAATTCCTTTAAAGAGGAAGAAAATAAATATAAGGAAATACAAGAAACTATGATCAAACACCTGGAAAGGAATAAAGGTGTCCAAGAACTGAAAATGGATATAGAAGCAATAAAAAAACACAAACTGAGGCAATCCTGGAAATTGAAAACCTAGGAAAGAGAAAAGAAACTACAGACATAAGCATCATCAACATAATACAAGAGACTGATGAGAGAATCTCAGGCATAGAAAATACAATAGAAGAAATGGACCCAAGGAACAAGTTGGCTAGCTATTCTAATATCTAATAATATAAACACTCAACCATAAGTAATCAAAAAATATAAGGAAGGACAATTTATATTCATGAAAGAAAAAATTCACGCAGTGGACTTCTCAAATCAGAACATACATGCCCCAAATGCAAGAGTATCCACACCCATAAAAGAAATATTATGAAAGCTTAAATCAGATGTCACACTTCACTCATTAATAGTGGGAGACTTCAACACCTAACTCACCAATAAACAAGTCACGAAGACAGAAACTTAAGAGACAAATAATGAAAATAACAAAGGTTATAATTCTAGTGGACCTAACAGATATCTATAGACCATTTCACCCAAACACAAAACAATATACCTTCTTAGAAGCTCTGAAATCTTCTCCAAAATTGACCATATAATAATTTCCAAAGCAAGCCTCAACAGAGTGAAATCATTCCTTGCATGTTATTAGATTAACATGGATTAAAGCTGGACTTCAACAAGAGAAACAACAGAAATTCAGCTGGAAACTGAGCAAGTTTCTATTTAATGATAACTGTGTCACAAAAGAAATTAAAAAAAAAAGAAACAAAGAAAGAAATTAAAGACTTTATAGAATTCAATGATTCAATGATAATGAGGATACAGCATACCCAAACTTATGGGACACAATAAAAGTACTGTTTAGTTTATAGTACTAAATACATCATAAAGAAATAGGAGAGGTCTCATACTAACAATCTAATAGTATACCTGAAAGCTCTAGAAAAAAGTAAAAGAAGCAAACACACTCAAGAGGTATAGATACTAACACAACTTAAAAGTATACCCGAAAGCTATAGAAAAAAAAAAAAATAAAAGAAGCAAACACACTCAAGAGGAGTAGATAGCAGAAAATAATCAAACTCAGAGCTGAAATCAATCAATTAGAAACAAAGAGAACAATAGGAGCAGAGGTTGAAGAAGTAACCAGCCCAAATTGTGATCCATCCCTCCCATGGTTGGGGATGAAACCATGACGCTATTACTGAAGCTATGTTGTGCTTTCAGACAGGCGCCTAGCATGGCCGTTGTCTAAGAGACTCTACCAGCAACTGACTGAGACAGATGCATATATTTACAGTTAATCACTGGACTGAGTTTGTGGACCCCAATGGAAGAGTGAGAGGAAAGATTGAAGTCTCTGAATCAAGAAAATAACAGAGGAAGGAAAGATCATTCATGCTCATAGGTAGGTAGGATTAATATAGTGAAGATGGCCATCTTACCAAAAAGAAATCTATAGATTCAAAGTCATTATGTCATTCCCATCAAAAATTCAACAATTTTTTTTCCAGACCTTAAAGAACAGCTCTCACATTCATATGGAAAAATAAATAAATCAGGATAACTGAAACAATACTGAACAAGAGAAGATCTTCCAGATTATCACCATCCCTGACTTCAAGTGTACTACAGAATAATAGTAATAAAAACTGAATGATTTTGGTATATAAACAGACACATTTATCATTGCAATTGAATCAGAGACCCAAAAATAAACCTGCACACCTACCAACTCTTTTGTTTTGTTTTGTTTTTTGTTTTTTTTGTTTTGTTTTGTTTTGTTTTGTTTTTGACAAAGAAGGCAATACTATACAATGGAAAACAGAGAGTGTCTTCATCAAATTGTGGTGGTCTAACTGAATATCTGCATGTAGAAGAATGCAAATATACCCATATTTATCACCCTGCACAAAACTCCAATCCATGGGAATCAAAGAGCTCAATAAAAAACCAGACACTCTAAATCAGATAGATCGGAAAGTGGGCACTAATCTTGAACTCATAGGTACAGGAGATGACTTCCTAAACAGAACACCAAGTACTTAATCACTAAGATCTCTAATTAATAAATGGCACCTCATGAAACTAAAAAGTAAGTCAAATGACACCATCAATAGGACAAAACAAAAGCCTACACTTTGAGAAAAGTTCTTCACCAACCCTACATCTGACAGAGGGCTAATATCCAACAATCCAAATAACCAATTGAAAAATGGCATACAACATCTTCTGGGTATATTCCCAGGTGTGGTATAGCTGGGTCCTTAGGTAGTACTATGTCCAATTTTCTGAGGAAGCACCAAGCTGATTTCCAGAGTAGTTGTACCAGCTTGCAATCCCACCAACCATGCAAGAGTGTTCCTCTTTCCCCACATCCTTGCCAGCATCTGCTATCACCTAAGTTTTTGATTTTAGCCATTCTGACTGGTGTGAGGCAGAATCTTGGGATTGTTTTGATTTGCATTTCCCTGATAAGTAAGGATGTTGAACATTTCCTTAGGTGTTTCTCAGCCCTTCGAGTTTTCTCGGTTGAGAATTCTCTGTTGAACTCTGTTCCCCAATTTTTAATAGGATTATTTGGTTCTCTGTAGTCTAACTTCTTGAGTTCTTTGTATATATTGAATATTAGCCCTCTGTCAGATATAGAATTGGTAAAGATCTTTTTCCAATCTGTTGGTTGCTGTTTTGTCCTATTGATAGTGTCCTTTGCTTTACACAATCTTTGCAATTTTATGAGGTGTCATTTGTCAATTCTTGATCTTAGATCCATTGGTGTTCTGTTCAGGAACTTTTCCCCTGTGCCCATGTGTTTGAAACTTTCCCCTACTTTCTCTTCTATTAGATTCAGTGTATCTGGTTTTATGTGGAATTTTTTGGTCTATGTGGACTTGCGTTTTGTACAGGGAAATAAGAATGGATCAATTTGCATTGTTCTACATGTTGACCACCAGTTGAACCAGCACCATTTGTTAAAAATGCTGTCTTTTTTCGACTGGATGGTTTCAGCACCTTTGTCAAAGATCAAGTGACCATAGGTGTGTGTGGGTTCAAATCTGGGTCTTCAATTCTATTCCATTGATCTACCTACCTGTCACTGTACCAATACCATGCAGTTTTTATCACTATTGATCTGTACTTCAGGTTGAGTCAGGGATGCTAATTTCCCCAGAAGTTCTTTTATTGTTGAGAATAATTTTCACTATCCTGGGTTTTTGCTATTCCAAATGAATTTGAGAATTGTTCTTTTTAACTCTATGAAGCATTGAGTTGGAATTTTGATGGGGATTGCATTGAATCTGTAGATTGCTTCTGGCAAGATGACCATTTTTACTATATTAATCCTGCGAATCCATGAACATGGAAGATCTTTCCATCTTGAAAAAACTGATGTCATGAAATTCACAGGCAAATGGATGGAATTTGAGAATATCAGCCTGAGTGAGGTGACTCAGTCACCAAGGAATGAACACGGTGTGTATTCACCTATAAATGGATATTAACCCAAAAGTTCGGAATACCCATGATTCAATTCACAGACCATACGAAGCCTAAGAAGAAGGAAGACCAAAATGTGGATGCTACAGTACTTTTCAGAAGGGTGAACAAAATACTCACAGAAGGAAATATGGAGACAAAGTGTGGAGACTGAAGGAAAGGCCATCCAGAGACTGCCTCATGTGGGGATCCAAACCCAGACTTTATTGTGGATACAGGGATATGCTTGCTGATGGAAACCTGATATGGCTATCTCCTGAGAGTCTCTGCCACAGTCTGACAAAGACAGAGGCAGAAGCTCACAGCCAACCATTGGACTGAGCTCAGGGGTCCCTGATGGAGGAGTTGGAGAAGGGACTGGAGGAGCTGAAGGGGTTTGCAGTCCCATGGAGGGAGCAACAGTGTTAACAGGCTGGACCTCCCAGAGCTCCCAGGACTGGACCACCAACCAAAGAATACACATAGGGTGACCCATGGTGCTGGCCACTTATGTGGCAGAGGATGGCCTTGTTGGACATCAGTAGGAGGAGAGGCCCTTGAGCCTGAGGGTGTTTGATGCCCCAGTGTAGGGAAAAGCCAGGGCAGGAGGACAGGAGTGGGTGGATGGGGGAGCACCCTCATAGAAGCAGGGGAAGGGGGCAGGGTAGGAGGTTTCTGAAGAGGAGACCTGGAAAGGGGAAATCATTTGAAATATAAATAAAGAAAATATCCAATCCAAAATAAAATGCAGCACAGAAAGCTAAATAGAAAATTCTCCATGTAGTAACCTCTAATGGCAGAAAAACAGTTAAAGAAATGGTCAATGTCTTTAGTCATCAAGGAAATGCAAATGAAAATGACTATGAAATTACATCTTACACTAATAAGAATGGCCAAGATCAAAATCTTAAGGTACAGAACAGGCTGGTGAAGATGTGCAGCAATGGGAACTCTCATCCATTTCTGTCGGGAGCACAAATTGTCCCACCACTCTGGAAATCAATTTGGTGTTTCTTCAGAAAATTAAGAATAGTTCTACCTCAATACCTGGCTATACTGCTCCTGAACATATACTTAAAAGATGCTCCATAATCTCTCAGGACACTTGCTTAACTGTGATTATAGCAGCTTTATTAGTGATAGCCAGGAACTGGAAACAATCTATATATTCCACAATGGAATATGACTCAGCTGTTAAGAACAAGGAAAACATGGATTAAGCAGACAAATGGATAGAACCAAAAAATATCCTGAGTGAGGTAACCCAGACCTTAAAGGACATGCATGGTATGTACTCACTTTTACCTAGATATAAGCCATAAAGTACAGGATAAACATACTATAATCCAGAGACCCAGCAAAGTTAAATAACCAGGAGGACCCCAGGGAGGATGCTTGAATCTCTCTCAGAAGAGGAAATACAATAGATATTGGAGGCAGATCGAGGGAGGTAACTGAGTGAGAAAGGGGATATGCAGGGGAGTTAGGTACAGGAAGAGTAGGGGAAGTAGGTGCAAGGAGGGTAGGGAAGAGATTGGAAATCAGCAAGGGTGGGAACAATCCCTAGAATATTGTAAAGACCTGGGATGAGGTGAGGCCCCAGGGTGTCTATAGAGGCCACTCTAGCTAAGATTCTTAGCAGCAAGGAATATGAATCCAGAAGTTGCCTTTTCCTGTTGCCAGATGGGAGTCCCAATGGAGGGATAAAGACATCAACACATTCACAAAACATTCCACCCAAAATGTGTCCTGCCTACAAGATGTGCAGGTACAAAGATAAAGCAGAGGTGGAGGGAATTGTCAACCACATTAAGACCCACCCCATGATCAAGAACCACCCCTGACACTATTAATGATATTGTTATGTCTGCAGACAAGAAACTAGCATAACTGTCCTTTGAGAGGCTCCACCCAGCATCCTATGGAAAGATATGCAGAGACTCGGTGCTAAACATGGAGCTCAAGGAGTTTTACAGAAGAGTTGGGAGAAGGACTGAGGGACCTGAAGAGAATGGGAACTCCACATGAAGAACAACATAGTCAACAGGCTAACTTAAACACTTGGGGGCTCCCAGAGACTGAACTACTAACCAAGAGCAAGGACAGAGTGGACATAGACTCCCTGCACAAATTTAGCAGATGAACAGCTTGATCTTCATGTGAGTCCCCAAAAAACTGGGGCTGTACCTGAATCTGTTGCCTGCCTGTGGATACCATGCCTCTAACTAGGATGCCTTGTCTGGCCAGTTAGGATGAGTCTAGTCTTGCAGTGCCTTGATGAAAGCTTCCTCTTTTCAGAGGAAGAGTCGGGGAAAGGGGAAAGCTGTGCACACGAGAGCACTGGGAGATCTGCCTGAGAGAGGGGTGTCTGATATTGAAATGTAAAGTGAATGAATGAATGAATCATAAATAAAACTGAATATCCAATGGGAGAAAACAAAATGTTTATATATTTAAGTACCATTTAAATATAAATCTTTTAAAATAATTATCCTCTTCTTTATGAGGATGAAGTATTGCTATATTCTCAGCATAAGTATCACATTAATAAATTAACTTAAAAATGGTCACTTAAAAATATGTATTTTGATCATATATGAAGTTTAAAGACAAACAACCAACTATCATGAGAGTTAGAAAGAATTATGCATAGCATAACAGTTTAAAGTATTTCTTGAGATTGGGCAGGAGGGAAATAAGGAATTATCTGTATGCTAATATGCATTGCTCAAATAAAGATGTAATTTTTATAAAATACGTATTAAGGGTATTTGAAAATTTTAATATTTAATTATTTTTCAATAATATTAAAATGTAGGTATTTGGACATCAATTTTCAAGTTTTATACATGTACATGTGGATGCAAATATGATTTTTTCCCTTTATTTGATTTTTGGTTTTAGAATTTTTAGGGACTAGCTTTATTTATTTATTTGATTTATCAAGATATTTAAGATTCCAAATATTAACTGGGTCTAATTTTCAGTTCCACTTTTTAAAAGCAACTTTCAAAGTCATTATTTTAACTAATTTAACCATTTTCTGAAATAGTTGCTTAATTTGATTTTTACTATAATTCAAAATATATTTGCTGTTAAAATTATAGTAAATCCTATGAAGTTTCGGAATAAAGACTTTGGAAATAGAGTCCTCAAATCATTTCAAAATTATATAAATATGTTAGATCAATTTAATAAATCATAGAAGGTTTTTACCTGGGCTTTAGATTTGGGGTAGGCATTGATTATTTTTATTACTGGTGGGCCTTAAGCTATGTCAGACATTGGTTGGCCACTCCCACCCCCACAAGCTTTGCTACACCACTGTTCCAGCACATCTTGCAGACAGGACAGATTGTAGGTCAAACGTTTTGTGGCTGGGTTCCTTGCCATGTTTCTCCTTCAGGAGCATACAGAATAACTTCTTGCATCAAAGAGACTAAAACATGAGGTTTAAGGCTCCCGTGTAGATACCAACTCAATCTCTCTATATTTAATGATTTTTGTGGATGTTGTTGTTTGCAATGGGGCTGACAGTTTGATGACTTTTCTAGTCTAGTTTGATGACATCAGGCTGATGTCCCTCAAAAGAAGAATATATAAAGAAAATGTTATCCATTCACACAATAGAGTATTACTCAGCTGTTAAAAATGATTGACATCATAAAATCTTCAGGCAATTGGACGGAACTTGAAAAAAATCTTCCTGAGTAAGGTAACCTAGACTCAGAAAGATACATACGGTTTGTATTTACTCATAAGTGGTTATTAGCTGGTGTACTGGCTAGTTTTGTGTCAACTTGACACAGCTGGAGTTATCACAGAGAAAGGAGCTT
>NC_034607.1:47947844-47961189 GCF_900095145.1 Mus pahari
AGCAGGCTGAGCAAGCCAGGGGAAGCAAGCCAATAAAGAACATCCCTCCATGGCTTCTGCATCAGATCCTGCTCCCTGACCTGCTTGATTTCCAGTCCTGCATCCTTTGGTGATCAACAGCAGTATGGAAATGTAAGCCGAATAAACCCTTTCCTCCCAAANNTGCTTCTTGGTCATGATGTTTGTACAGGAATAGAAACCCTGACTAAGACAGCTGGTAAGTAAACAATAACTGAGATACAGTCCACAAACACAAGAGAAGTTAGGTAAAGAGGAAGGATCTAGAGGGAACACATGGATCTCTCAGGAAGGGGAAATAGAATAGATTTTACTGGCCAACTGCAGTAGATGGGAACACGAGTAGGAGGGATTTGGATGGAAGAGAAAGCACAGGAATAGATTGCTGGAAAAGAGGCCATTTGGGAGGTGATATGGATACCTAATGCAGTAGAAAATTCCTGGAAACTATGAGGGTGATCCTAGTAGGACTCCTCATAACATAGGGGCCATGGAGTCTGAACTGGCCATCTCTGTAGTCAGGCAAGAATTCCACTGGTGAGACTGTGTTGCATTTAATTGAATTGTTAGCCAAGGGAGAATCCCAAACAGCCCAAGCATTAATTTCCAAATTTCATCCAAAATTTCAGTATCTGCAACGAGCTCTCTAGCTATGTTTATTTAGGTTACTTCCAAAACCAAAAAAGTATGAGATTTCTAAAACAATTTGCCTTCAAATAGTAAAAACAGTTCTTAAAAATTCTCTATATGGTACTGCTCTTTAATTAATCTTAATTTCAGTTTTGTAAGACTAATAGTCCTATTATATTCTTTACTGGAAATGGATTATTTGTCATTTTTTTCTTTAACTTTATGTTTATAATTTCTTCTTAATTTCTTTTTAATTGATATAATCTTACAAAATGTGTGAAAATTCAGTGTATGTTATAATTGATATTTCAATATCAAATTAAATACTTTTATAAATAATATCTATTCATAATTTTTTTCCTGTGACTGGAAAATGTCTTATTCTTTTTTTTTTTTTTTTTTTTTTTTTTGGTTTTTCAAGGCAGGGTTTCTCTGTATACCCCTGGCTGTCCTAGAACTCACTTTGTCGACCAGGCTGGCCTCAAATCAGAAATCTGCCTGCCTCTGCCTCCCAAGTGCTGGGATTAACTGTGTGCACCACCACGCTCGGCTTTTTTTTTTTTTTTTTTTTTGAAAATGTCTTTTGATAATTTCACACATTAGTAATGTGTTTATATCACTTTTACACCACCTTCTTCCCCTTCAACTCTTCCCATATTGCCTTGAAGTCATCTCAAATTCAAAACCACTCTTTTAAATAGGACTGTCAGATGCATATGCACATGTGCATGCACACATATGTAAATAAACACAACCTTCTGAGTGTCCCTGATGTTGCTAATACATGTATGTGTTTAAGGATAACTACTTGGGATTGGGAAATATACTAAGGAGTATTGAGTCTCCCTTCCTCAGTAATCACAAATTGCATGACACTGTGGCTCACAGGGTGTGAGGCTTTGTAAGAGCTCCTGTCATATAGAAGAAATTATCTCATCCTGGTCTGCTTACAATCTTTCTACCCCCTCTTCCACTTGAGCCTTGGGTGTAAGGTCCTGTCCTAGTCGTAACAATAGTGTTTGTCAAGAAAGATACAAATGAACACAGCAGAAGATGGATAGCTTTCCCATGTTAAGGATGATAGAATCAATACTGTGAAAATTACCATCCTGACAAAAGCATTTACAGATTTATTGCAGTCCCAATAAAGATGCCCCTGCATTCTTTATCATATCAAGAAAAAACAATCTAAAATTCATATGGAACTACAGAAGATCCTAGATAACCAAATTAGTCCTTAGGAAAGAACAATGCTAATGAGAATATCATGATTTTTAAAAAATATATGATTAAAATAACTTTGAAATATAGTTATTCTTTTTAGTGCTATCAAGTGGGAAAGAACATTTGTATACTGCCCCATAATTAATAATTTTTCAATAGGCAACAAATTAAAATTTCAAAGATTTCCTGTGGTGACAAAAGTCTAAAAATTTTTTACAAATGAAACACTTAATTTTCAGTATATCTTTTTTATCATTTGCATATTTGTTCAATTATTTCACAGTATAGGCCTTTGTGAAACCTGGGATGTTGAATGAATGAATGAATGAATCTAAAAGTTACAAAGCAAAACAAAGAGGTACAATTCTGACTGCATATTTACATGAAAGCATTTAATTTTAATTAGAAATGTGGGTCTATTTGGGAACAGTTTCTTCACAACAGAGTAATAAAACTTGAGTGTGGGAGTGTACTCTAAAATAAAGAACATGAGGTTTAAGACTTTATTAGTAACAAGGAAAAGTCATTTACTCCAAAGGTTCAAAGTTAGATAATCTCTCCACATCTGATTCTCTAGTAGGTGAAAAATCCATGATAAGATCTTTAATAGAAAGACTAATTTTGTACTGAAATGTACTGAAAAATGTGAAGTTCCATATTTTGAAATTAGAAACAGTTTTAAATTTATTAAATAATATAGTACAGCATTGTTTATAGCTTGAACTTTTAATTACTTCCATCCAGCTCGTTTCCTGATATTTGAATTCTGATGCCTGGCATATAGAAACAACATTACTTTCATTTAAAACTGACACTATATCGTAAATAGAAGGTACAAACTGACAACATAAGTATATCTAGCCAGGCGGTGGTGGCTCACGCCTTTAATCCCAGCACTTGGGAAACAGAGGCAGGCGAATTTCTGAGTTCGAGGCCAGCCTGGTCTACAAAGTGAGTTCCAGGACAGCCGGGGCTATACAGAGAAACCCTGTCTTGAAACCCCCCTCCCCCAAAAAAGTATATCTAAAAACATATTCCAAATAATCATATTTAATAGATAACATTTTTCTTTACAAGAAGTCATGATGAAAGTGAATGGTTTCTTCGGTTTTAATTACATTTTGATCACAACAATATTTAATTAAAGATTATTATGTGAACATTGGTCAGGAAATTTTTCTTGATTTGTAATTTTGTCATTGTTCATTACATAAAATTATGAACATGGTATGTGTGTTTTATCTAATCCACTCCCCTTTCCCCACCCCCAATTCCTCCCTGTTCTCCTCTACCTCTTTTTTTTTTTTTTTAAGGTCATGGATACTTTTTAATAGACTGGCTTTTCTGATACCAGAGGATGCCATGCAAGCTACCAGCAAGGGGGGACCAAAAGTCCTGCCTAATTACAATGCCTATGAACCCCAAGGAAGAGGAGCATGGGTAATAACTCTAATAATGGTACACATATTGGTAAAATAATAAAATCACAATAATAAAATTGGAAGTGATAGACTGTGGAATGACAAGACAAGATTCTTACGTGCATACATAGATATTCTCATAATTAAGCCAATGTAAAGGCCATTTTTTGTTTGGTGAGACCACGGACCACTCCTCCAACTCCAGAACTGTGCTGGGCAAGCTCCTTCTCTAATTTACAAAGATTCAGAATTTTGTTAGGACCTAATGTTTCTAACCCTAATGTGAGACAAGTAGTTTGTGTTGTACATGGTCTAAGAGCCAGAATTTAAATGATTTACCAGATACGGTGATAAAAAATAATATTTTCTTTTTCATAATTTCAATTTTCATCTTATAAACGTCTCATGGACGTTACGAGTTTGTAATGCTGTAACTACTTAAAATACCACAATTCTATTAATGGTTAAGAAACTTAAGTTTTCATCACTCTCCTCTTTTTATACAAATATTGAAATGAAGGAGAAGACATCTATCTCAAGCTTCTCTTCTCCACAAAGTGGGCATCACAATAGAGAGGGGCATTAGGTAAATGTGGGTGTTCACAGGAATTCACTATGCTCCCAATGATATTCTAAAGGAACAATGATTTTCTCCCAGAATGCAATTGTCCCATGATTTCTACCCAAACCACATCTCACTGTGTTTTCAACAGCATCATTTCCCCCTATTTCCTCTACATAGAATGTTAAAAATAAGATTAATTTTGCTATGGCAACATTTCTCCTGTAACCATCACTGCAAATAGTACCAGAAGTAAAATAAAAACTGTTATACTGGTGTTTTACTTATTTTTCATTATTTTAATTTTCAATTCTCTGGTTCTTTATAGAAGAGATTAGAAAATTAGATTAGATTCTGGGAATATTAGACCTGAAATTTCTGTTTCTGGTGTAAGTTATAATGTGCTTTTCATTTTCTAGTCACTTAAGATTCATTTCTCTTATTTTCTTATCTTGCTAATACTTAATTATGGGACCATGAATGGCAGCCTGCAAGTGATAGAAGGTGTTTGCCACGCCCCCAAACACCGGGCCCCTGACATGAAGCCTCAGCTCCATAATTCTCTAGCCATCAGTCACATAGGGCAATGCCCCAAACCACTGGCATTCTATCTGGACACCACCTCCACAGTTACCTGGCAACAGCCAGGTAGGCCTGACCTGCTATAAAAGGGGCTCTTTGCCCCCTCCTCCATCTCTTACTCTCTTACTCTCGCCCTCTTCTTCCCCCTCTCTCCTCATTCCCTACCTCCCTCTCTCCATGTGGCCATAGCTGGCCTCTACTTCACTACTCTCTCCCTCTCTCTGCCTTTCTCAGCCCCTACTCTCTTAGCTCCCCTTCTCAGACACTCCTCCCTGAAAAAGGTATCTAACCTCAGGCCAGCACTGAAAATAGGGAGTACAGTTTCACTCATCACAACTTTCTGCCGTGACAATAAATGCCTTAAAACCATGGACTGTCTCTTCTCATCAGGACCCAGCATGGAGAACAATGGAGCAGGTCTTCCTTTAAAGAGCCACTCAAGCCATGAACTCTCTTCATAGCTCCCTCCTCCTGCCCTTTTCCCTTGGGCCCCAGGTCAGAGCCAGCCTGTGAGCCTACACTTCAGCATCCAGCGCCTCTGCAGTGCCCCAGAGTGAGAACCTGCTGTCCCTGGCCTCTATGCAGGCCCAGGAACCCCAGAGCCAGCTCTTCTGTGGCACTCAGCAGTCTGTAGTGCCTGAGAGTCTGAGCCAATTCAAGCAGTTCCTTGGGGACCTCAGACTATGCCTCCCCACCCCCAGAGTGGGGCCTTGCTTGCTTTTCACAGTCAAACTTCCCACATCTGCCTCCACAAGCCCTGTGGTGGGATAGACGAAGACCCCCATTTTAACCTACACTTAATCACCTTTTATATTTTAAAATTTATCTTGAAATTTTACTGATTTTTCTATTTTATATTTAATTCATGTCTGATCTTGGCTCTATTCTATAGTGTTTGATTTGTGCATAGATAATTTTTCTACCTTAGTTTGAGATATAAAGTTACATATGAGTTTATCTTATATAAATATTTATGATTATCTTGTCAAAAGAAGTGGAAGGTGGTTTTGGGGAAGACTTGCATAAGAGGGTACTGGTAGGAATAGGGTGCTGATATTAAGAAGTGAATAAATAAATTAATTAAAAAATAAAAAGAAATAAGAAAAAGAAATGTTCAACATCCTGAATAATCAAGGAAATATACATTAAAATGACTCTGACATTCCATCTTATGCCCACTGGATGACTAAGATCAGAAACTCAAGTGACAGCACATGCTGGTGAAGATGTGGAGCAAGGGGAAGTACAACCCCTCTGAATATCAATCCAGTAGTTTCTCAGAAAACCGGGAAAAACTCTACCTCAAGCTCCTGACACTTTACCACCGAGACACTTGCTGGATTATGTTCCTAGAGGCTTTACTAGTCATAGCCAGAAACTGAAAATATCCCAGATGCCCCTCAACCAAAAAGTGGATGACGAAAACATGCATCTATACGATGGAATCCTACTCAGCTATTAAATGCAAGTACATCATGAAATTTGCAGGCAAATGGATGAAACTTGAGAAGATCTTGAGTGAGGTAACCCAGTCCCAAAAGGACATGCATGGTGTGCTCTTCACCTATAAGTGGATATTAGCCATAAAGTACTGGATGCCAATGCTATAATCCATAGACCTAAAGAAGCTAAGTTACAAGGAGGGGCCAAGAGAGGATGTATAAATATCACACAGAAAGGGAATTAAGCATTAGGGTGGATGGAGGAGGAAACTGGTTTGGACGGGCAGTAGGGAGGGGGGGACAGGTGGGGAGCAGATGGGAGGAGAGTGGGGTGGTATCTGGGAGAGAGAAGAGAAATTCTTGAATGGGCATCTCTGGAACAAGCCAGATACCTGGTATGCGGGAGGCTCCTGGGAGCATATGTAGATTACTCTAGGTGAGACTCTTAGCATCTGGGAATACAGAACCTTAAGTATCTAGCTTGTGTATGCACTCAGGACTTCCAGTGGATGGAGGGGGACATTAACCCATCAACAAAACCTTTGACCCAAAGTTTTCCCTGCTGACAAGATGTGCAAGAATAAAGATCTGCAACGGATAACTGAAATTGGGAGTTGAGAGAGTCAACTCCTGACATTATTGATACTCTGGTATGCTTGCAGACAACTGTCTTCTGAAAGACTTTATCTGGCAGCTGACCCACAGCCAAACATTAGGCTGAGCTCTGAGAGTCTTAGAAGAGTGTCAGGGAGAAGGATTGAGGCAGCTGGAGGGATCAAGCACACCACAAAAAGACCTATAAATGCCAAATAATCTGGGCCCATGGGGCCCTCACAAAAACTGAACCACCAACCAAAGAACATTCATGGACTGGACCTAGGTACCCTACAGATATTCAGTAGGTATGCATCTTGGTCATCAAGTGGGTCCCCCAACAATGGGAGCAGAGGCTGTCTCTGTGTTAAACTCTGTTGCCTGCCTTTGGATCCCATTTTCCTAGCTGGGCTTCCTTGTCTGACCATGGTGAGAGAGGATGCATTTACCCCTGATGAGACTCAGTATGCCAGGGTGGATGGCATCAAGGTGGGAATCTCCTCTTCTCTGAGGAGACTGAAAGGGGGAATGGGAGAAGGATGGTGAGAGGGTAGGGCTAGGAGAAGAGGGGGGAGGTAGGCTGTGATCCAGATATAAATTAAATAAATATACGAATTAATGGATTTTTTTTAAAAAAAAAATAGAGGCTAGAAAGATGGCTTTGCAATTAACAGCACATATTGCTCTGTCAAAAGAGCCCAGATCTAGTTTCCAACATCTGGGTGGTGGTTCACAGCAACCCGAAACTCAAATTGTAAGGGGTTTTGATGCTCTCTTCTGATATAGACAGCAAGTATACTTGTGGTACATACACATATGTGCAGGCAAAACCATCACATAAAATAAAATGGATGAGTCTAGTAATTTTTTAAATGCTTGATACATTTAGATGCTCATTGCAATGTTTTTCTATTGTTTTTTTTTCTACCACAAATCATTCATTCCTTAGTCTTACACTGCTGTATCACACGATCTCTAAATTGTCTGTGTTACTCAAACACCTTTTTTGGATGTTGTTTTCTTTCCTGCTTTGACTCTTATATAATCATATAACCAGGGCATACTTCAGGTAAACTGAAAACATTATTTAAAGTCTTGGCAGTATAAACGATAAGAAAAAAAATATGCATGTAAAATACACCATGGCTCTAGTCTATCAAAAGTTGCATTTTGGCAAATCCTCTAAATTCAAAAGTTTCATATCAAAACCAGTTACGTTTAATTTTCTAAGGAACATTACTGAAAATGGAGTGGCAAATAAAGATGATATGTCTATAACTTAAGTGCAATCAGTAGTTTCTCCCCTCCATGGAAAAGTTCTACAGCGTGTGTGGAATAATTCCCCTAATAAAGGTGATGTTTTTATTAGTATAAGGTTAGTTCAAAATTATGCCTTTTCTTTAATCAGAGTTCCATATTTTGTGCTGAAGCAACTTCTTCAGCTGATCTTGATAAACAACTTATCATTCAGATTAAGTGAGGACTCTATATTAAAATCACAAAATTTTCTCAGAAGTAGAACTTTGCAATTTGCAGAAGGTTAACGTTGATTAGGTACAAAATGTTGTTCTTGGTGATGCTATTTTCGTTGCTCGTCCAAAACTGCAGCTCTTCTCTCAGATCACAGCCTGAGATTTCAGTCCCGTTGAGCATATTGTCCACTGAACACTTTCCAGCCATTTACTGAGTCGTTATTTTGCTTAAAAACAATATAGCAAATGACTTGTTATCAAATGCCTTGATTGTTTCTTATTTCTTTTTCCTTCGATACTAGATTATTCTTATATTGATTGAATATGTAATCACAACCATTCATTCGGGTGAAAGCCTTCAGACTGAAAAATAGGCCAATTTAAAGGAAGGCTCATTTTGACATTTAAACCTAAGGAAAAAGTAAGTCTTTGCCAATAACATTGAATTAGAGACATCCTTTTGAAAAAGGAATTTTGGTTTGCTAAAAAACAAAACAAAACATACAAATCTGTATTTTTCATTTTATTTTTGCGTTATTTTAAATATTTATTCTTATAACTGGTTTGAATGTTATATTATTAAACCAAATCCATTTGTGCTTCTGATGTACAAGAAATATGAGTCCTGGAGTACTCCAATAAAGTTATTAAAACTTTTTAAAACAATTGTTCTTCCAAATTTTTCAACAAATCACAATATTTTTGCAAATATCATGTATATCTGGAAGTATAAAAAATTATAATAAACTATTAAAATTGATACTGGTAATATTAGACTCAAGTCCATAAAGTTTACTTTCAATTTTAAATACATATATATGTGTACAGAATGTGTATATGTTCATATATACATATTTAAGTATGCATGAATGATACTTGTGTGATTCCAGCTATCACACAGTAAACATCTTTATAGAAAAGAACAAAAGCAACACTTAAAATATTATCTAATATGAGAAAAATATTACTTTTAAGTAAATACTAGATCATAGAACAATCTTACATTATGAATGATTTCTCTAATTAAAAATACTTCATGGAGGGAACAATGGCTCCAGCTGCATAAGTATCAGAGGATGGCCTTATCAGGCATCAATGGGAGGAGAGGCCTTGGTCCTGGGAAAGCTTGATGCCCCAGTGCAGGGGAATGCCAGGGCGGGGAGGCAGGAGTGGGTCGGTGGGTGCAGGAGCACCTTCATAGATGCAGAGGAAGGGGTGATGGGATAAGGGGTTTCCAGAAGGGAAACTGGGAAAGGGGATAACATTTGAAATGTAAATAAAGAAAATATCCAACAAAAATAAAAGAAAAGAAAAAATACTTTGCAATATAATTTGCAATTAGGATATTATTCTTTTAACATAAAATTTCTTGAAAGATGATTATAATGTTTTATTTTGTTATACTCACAAGAAAAAAATTGCATATTTAGGGAACTTTCTATAGTTTGATACACACATAGAGTATGAATATTCAGAATAATTACTTTCCAGTCTCCCTAAATATGTATATTTCTTCTTACACTATATTTTACATTAATTTATTATGTGTTATAAAGTGAACTGGAAAAACATTAAGGAAACTTTCTCTGATTAGGAAAGGTTTCTCCTAACAGTCACACCTCTAAGCTTTCCTTTACTGCACATTTGACAGATTTATTTCCTGATGTATGACTAGCATTATACCACAGGGAATATGTATAAATAAAGACATTGGAAAGCTAGTCAGCACCTTGCAGATCAAAACCCCATCTCCCAGCTAGGTGGTTAATCTGTTAAATCTATTCCACACTGCATATTTATCTTGCAGTCCATTTCCATTCTTTGAGAGTAACTCATAGTCACTAGAGACGCTATGCTCTGCTTTGATACCACGCCATAAATTGTGGAAGCAAGGTATAAAACTTTTTCTGAAACTTTTATATCTGTTAAATTTCAAAATGTGCTACAGGCTTGTCATTTTTAAATATTATTTCTGCCATAGGTAGTTTCTCTGCATCTTTCTGTAATACAATTAGAAAGAATTGATCACAATTGACCATATTAAACTCTGAAATTTTCTACTAACTATTCATTTTAATAAAAGTCCAGTCATGTCTCTTTAATTTTAACTGTGGAAAAGATTTTACCATGAGTTGAAACCAAATCATTTTTTTAGCATAAACCAATTTCTTTTTTTAATCTGTTAACAATTATATTTTTCTCAGATGAATTTTTAATTAAAGTCCTTTTAAAATGAATTAATTGACTTTATTAATGAGTTTTCTGTAGTTAAAGGAAAGTATTTATCCAGATGACTAAACTACTCTACCCATTTGAGAGGAGTATATCTACATACTAGATATCTTGAGAAACTTAGGTCTGAAAGAAAAATACAACTTGAAAAATGTACTAGTCTGAAATTTCAACCTTCTCTTAATTTTCAATATCTGAACTTCATGTTACATCTTTTATCTACACCCAAGATTCAATATAATCACCTATCTAAATCATTGAGTTTAGCAAAATTATTATACTTTGTGATTATAAGTTCCTAACAAATTAAAAGATGTATGAGAAAGGCAGAGAATCTGTCTGAACCATCAGAACTAATAACTGAATTACAGACTTTTGGAACCATAAATTAGTAAGCATGCATATGGATCATAGATTTGGATGTTTATCTGGATGTTTTTAATCTCAGTGTAAAACATGCCTCGCATTCAAAGCATCAGTCAGGGCTGTAGTTAAGAATCAAGCTTGATTGTGACAGTTTGTATGTGAATTCTCCCTCAAAGAAACATATGTGTTAAAGGCTTGACCTTGATCAGGTGCTATGGAGATAGGACCACATCAGATTAGACTTAATCAGCAATAGAAAACCCCACCAATGGTTCATAATAAATAGGCTCTGAGAAAATGAGACTTATTGGAAGAAGTGGCTTATCTGAAGTGACTTTGGAGAGAATATTTTGCCCCTGTTCCCTTACTTTCTTCCTCTCAGCTTCCTATACAGTAGGAAGTGATGAGGTTTGATTCATCACGCCTTCCTGTCAAAGCTATGTACTGCTTCACCATAGGCTTAGAGTAACGAGGTCAGTACAACATGAACAGGAAGCTCTGAAACCAGCATCCCAAATTAACCGCTCCTCCTTTAAGCCATTTTTATCACATACATATTTTAGAGCAATTCAGAGCTAATACAAATGCAAATATTTGAAACAACTGCCTGGATAATAGTTACATGTATATTGAAATGTTTCAAGTCTCCACCAGCCACTGCCTAGAAATATCCATTTTTCCAAGCTCAGGCACATGTGGGCAGCTGACAGAGGAGATTTATCTTATCATGGAGCAAGTCAGGGCTTGAGGGCCAACATGCTGGGATTTAAAATAAAGCATTGTGCTTTTGTTTCAATTATCTTACTATTTAAAAAATCACCCTATTAACATTGTTCTATATGTTTTTAAGATTTATTTATGTTTTTATAGATATGAATACACTGTAGCTGTTTTGAGGCACACCAGGAGAGGACATCAAATCCCATTACAGATAGTTGTGCTGGGAATTAAACTCAGGACCTCTAGAAGAGCAGTCAGTGCTCTTAACCACTGAGTAATCTCTTCAGTACGTTCTATATGTTTTTAAAGCTAAAATTAACTGACTTAATTATTATAAGCCATCTAAAAGATTAGGTCATGTACCACAGAAGTCATCAAGACAAGTGGTCAAGGGATCATAGATGACTAGAGGGCCTGGACAAAGGCTGGCCAATAAGAAAGTGTTACAAAGGGCAAATCTATGCATGATTTAAAGTTGTTGGGATTACTGTTGAGTGCTTGAGTGCTTCGGTTTTATATAGGTACTTCGACAATAACATTTCAGCTACTTCTCATTATCCAACAAAGACAATGCCATGCATTAAGACAGTCAAATAGTATGCTGCTAAATGTTGATTGTGAACATTAGTTATTTTGTAGTAATGTGGGCTATAGATGAATTAATTGATCTTTCCCAAAATCTGGTACAAATTGTTCAGTGCTTTGCATAATATTCTTAAATCCTAGCCTCCTCCAAAACTTTCTTATATATTTGTTTTTGTCCAGGTAATGGAAAAAAAGGAAGTTTTTTCCTATGATTTTACATTTGAAATTCAGCTAGTAGAACTAGATTATCTTGTGAAATAAATTTAGTCATACTTAGTTCTTTTTTCTTTTTTTATTAGATATTTTCTTTATTTACATTTCAAATGTTATCCCCTTTCCTAGTTTCCCCCCCAAATCCCCTATCCCCTCCCCCCTCCCCCTGTTCCCCAACCCACCCACTCCCATTCCTGGCCCTGGCATTCCCCTATACTGGGGCATAGAACATTCACAGGACCAAGGGCCTCTCCTCCTATTGATGACTGAATAGGCCATCCTCTGCTACATATGCAGCTAGAGCCATGAGTCCTACCGTGTGTTTTCTTCGGTTGGTGGTTTAGTCCTAGGGAGCTCTGGGGCTGAGCCATCTCTCCAGCCCCATACTTAGTTCTTATGTGTTACCTAGAGACAACAATATGGGTGGGGATTGATGCCAGTCATCTGTTTGACAATTTCAAAAAAAAAAAATCTGTGGCAACATTTGCATCCAATCACACACACACACACACACACACACACACACACACACACACACACACACACACACTGTACATTTTCAGTGAGTTACTATGTGCACAGCCTTTTTGTCTCCGGAAAACACTGTTTGCTTGATGTTGTCAACCAACTCTGGCTTTTATAGCTTCTCTAATCCATCTTCCACAAAGATGCCTTAGCACTGGATAGATATGTGTGATATAAATGTCTGGCTTAGGGCTAAGTACTCCACCATTTTTGTTCTCTGCATATTGGCCAGAGAGCTCTGTGCTAATTGTCATCTACTGCAAGACAAAGCTTCTCTGAGGAAGGATGAGAGATATTCTTACAGATTTAATAAGTCATTAGGAGTCATTTTAATATTTCACTCCTCCTTAGGGCTTAGAATCTATCAAGGCATATCTCCTTGGACCCTTTAACAGTGCAGGGTGTAAGTTCCATCTCACAGAGCAGGCTTAAAGACAATCAGAAACCAATTGGTTACTCCTATCATATTCTTATATTGCACCAGTGGGCAAGTCTGGTCAGAGTAGTGGGTTTTGTGGTTGTTTTAAGGGTTCGGAGCTGGGAGTGATTAAAGGTTATTTCTTTCCTTCTGCATCAAGTATAGAAACTTCCATGAACACTAGTCAGTAAGAATGAAAAGAATGAAGTTTTGAGGTGAATATGAGTTTGACTTCTTCATGTACGATTCTAATGAAAAATCCCAATACCATTCTCAACAGGGAAAAAAGTTGAAGTTCATGTAGAAACACACACACACACACACACACACACACACACACA
>NC_034607.1:47961421-47962701 GCF_900095145.1 Mus pahari
AGAGAGAGAGAGAGAGAGAGAGGGGTGGCCCCAGTAGTTCTGAGCAAAACAATAATGCTGTAAATATTACCATACTCGATTTAAATTCAAATGCAGAGGCAAAGTCCCAATGGCAGTGTGGTATTTGATACGCAGACACTTAGATCAGTGGGACACAATGGGAGTAGCAGATACAATCCTACCCAATTACAGATACTTGTTTGTTTAGGTTGACTAGCAGTAGTCATCAGAGCCAAGCCTTCTTGGCAGGGTTCCCTATAACTTTTATCTATTCATACATCTTTTCCTGTTCATACATCCATTAACTACCTTTCTTTCTTCCCTGCTCTGGCTTTTTTGAAGTGTGATCGACACATAGGTTGAGGGGTATACTTCCTTTAAGCACAAGCTATCCCCAAGAGCTGAAGTTTGGAGAAGACTTCAGAACATTTATTTAAAAGCTAGCAGTCATTCAGAACAAAGGCAGGAGGCCCTGTTAACCTCAGCTTGTTATGAATAAGCCCTGAGAGGTCACTGTTCTTTCTTCACTTTGTTTTAAAAGAAGGAGAATGAGGGATGTGAGAAAAAATGCAGATCTTAGAGGTTTCATGTGCCTGTTTGATTAGATGTTGTTTAAGAAAATGGAAGGTCTTGAAATTCACACTGCCTCTAAATCCATTTCCTTTCCAATGAAATCCTTTAATTTTCCATGTAATTGCGTGGAGTTGAACTGCATTTGTAAACCATATGACTTGGAAGAAGATTAGGTTTTATTTCTGTGTAATCAGTTCCACCATGCCATAAGAGGAGGGTGAGAATTTAGACTAAGAAAAGTAGTCATTTCAAATGGCACCATTAACCGTATAAAATAATCAGCACTACGTATTCTTCACACCAGAACTTCAAGGCAAATTGTTTTTTAATTTCATAATATACTCTATTTTGTGTCTCCTGGTACACTTGTGCAATTTACCATTCTTATACACATAGCTTTTCTACACACAAAATGTAGATTTTAAGGTATGTGGCTCCCACGTACCTCAAGCTTCTTGGAACACGAGACCACCTGCTTTTTTTTATTAATATTAGATATTTTCTTTATTTACATTTCAAATGCTATCCCGAAAGTTCTCTATACCCTCCCCCCACCCTGCTCCCCTACCCACCCACTCCCATTTCTTGGCCCTGGTGTTCCCCTGTGCTGGGTAATATAAAATTTGCAAGACCAAGGGGCCTCTCTTCCCAATGATGGCCGGTTAGGCCATCTTCTGCTACATATGCAGCTAGAGCCATGAGTCCTA
>NC_034607.1:47966357-47968982 GCF_900095145.1 Mus pahari
AGAGAGAGAGAGAGAGAGAGATTAAAAAGGAGAGCAATGCCTACCCTAAACTATGGTTCATGGTTCCAGACATTAAGTAAATTGTTTTTGTCTAGTATGATAACATGCAAAGGGACACACTCATCTTGGAAAAGCAAATGCAAGTGGATAAAAGAAGTTATATAGAACAATAAAGGGCCACTTAACATCTTACACGATGATGAGTTTTTAGATAGCACTTCAAAATTCCCTCTGCATGCATGAGTTGCTTTTGGATACTGTCCTATTGCTGGGACAATCTACTCTGAAAATAATCAGCTTAAGGAAGCAAGGAATTATTCTGGTGCACAGGTCAAAAATACAGTCTACCATGGCAGGGACGTGGAGTGCCTACCTACACCACACTCACAATTGTGAAGCAGAGGACAATGAATACATGCTGCAGAGAGTTTTATTGAAGCAATCCAGGACCCCTACTGGGAATCAAACCATGCACAGTGGGCAGGCCATTCTGTCTCTATTCTAAGCTAGCCCTTAAGGATGTGCCCACCCAAACCTGACTTCTCGATCACTTTAGAGTTTGTGAAGCTGACAACACCAACCATCACAGATAGGAAATATATTTAAAGGTTCTTCAGACTAAATCATAAAATCCAAGATGGAAACTCCGCCCATGGAAAGAATTTTAATGCAATCATGAGTCTATTGTAGTTCTAAAAAGAAAACAAAACTTTCTTACAGGACTTAATTTTATCTGGTTTTAAATCAGAATGCTTAATTTTAGTAAATCAAAGCACTGGTTATTCGTTCAATGTCTGGAATTCAAAACTCAGTTCATCCAACTATTTCTGAGTTTCACCCCTGTCCAGCTCCATAAAATGCATTCAGTAGCTCTCATTTATAATTAGTCTGTTTTGTGCCAAGTTTTAAGGCTTTTCCTATTTGGCTCTGAGGATTTGATTAGAAATATTCTTCAGTGTGGACAAATTATAAGTATTTTCCTTAAAGTAGACAGGGGCAATGGTGAACCTTGTGACAGACTACAAGAACAGCATAATTAAGAGAAAAACTGGGCTAAGGAAGATTAGTCCCTCTTCTTCCAGTTTAGGGCAAGAGCAGAAAAGGGTTAGAGCCCCAACCATTCCCTCCAAAGATTGCTGTTTATTTTGGAGTTGGTTGTTTAAAGTGCAATTCGTATTCTGAGAACCAGATAAGAATTTCATTCTTCCATTGCCCTTCCAGTCTGCACTTCTACCAGCACCTGTGGCACATATCGTTCTTGCTCCCCAACACCACAGCCCTGCTTTTCTCCCAGGAAGTCTGCCCTAAACAAGGACACAGGTGAGAATCCCACCTCAATACTCATGCAAGTTGGGACCCCCACAGAGTCCAGCACACATGGGATCTGTCTTGCCCTGCTGGAGTCCCATCACCCTTCCTGAATGCTCCTCCACACACACCCATGGCAGATCAGCCTGACTGCTTCACCACCTCACACACCTGCCTGTCTCCAAGGAGAACTGCTCTATCCAGGGACACAGGTCAGCTCTAATCAGAGATAGCATTGTCTTCCTCCCAGGAGGCCTTCTTTAACCCAGGTCACATACCTCCACTTGCTTCCAAGGAGGCCCACTCCAATCTGAAACACCAAGGGCAGTTAACATCAGAAACAAACAGATGGCAAAAGGCAAGCCCAATAAAAAAAACCCATGGAAGCCCATGTAATTTGAGACCATCAGAACCCAGTTCATGTTAGAAGACTTGGAGAGATCAGAAATTCATGGAGCATACATTAGCATAATAAAATCAATATAGGGCAAACCAATAGCCAACCTCAAATTAAATGGAGAGAAACTTGAAGCACTACCATGGACAAGACAAGACAAGATATATTATCTACCTATCTGTTCAGTACAATACTTGAAGTTCTAGCTAGAGCAATAAAAGAACAAAAGGAGATCAAAGAGGATATAAATAGGAAAAGAAGTCAAAACATAACTATTTGGAGATGATATGATAGTACACATAAGCGACTCCCAAATTCTACCAGAGAACTCCTATGGCAAAGTAACTGGATATAAAATTACCTCAAACAAATCAGTAGTCTTCCTTTATACAAATGATAAATGGGCTGAGAAAGGAATTAGGGAAACAACACCCATCACAATAGCCACACATAATACACCATCCCCACCAGAGGAGAGGTGGCCACTTGGGAGTGCTCTCACTGCCTGAGCAGGTAAGGGAGCCATCTTTGCTCCCGTGCATCCAGGCTCCAGTCTGCACTGGTGAGAGTGTGGACTACAGAAACTACACAGCTTTGGGACAGACAGAAGCAATTTAGCTTCTGGGACAGACTCTGTTTCAGGCTCCAGACATTTGGGCACCTTCCCCGCCAGAGGAAAGGTGGTCACCTGGGAGGGCTCTGTCTGCCAGAGCAGGTGAGAGAGAAATATTGTATCAGGGTCCTTGGAGTCTAGCCTTGCAGGTGAGTGTGCAAACTACTGAGGCAATACATCTTCGGGGACAGGACCTGTTTTGGGCCTACATCTTCAGCCAGGAGGGAGATCTGAACAACAGATCCTGAGAAAATCCAAAACATCATCAGATCCTACTACAAAAGGCTATACTCAACAAAACTGGAAA
>NC_034607.1:47969705-48012360 GCF_900095145.1 Mus pahari
TACAGAGACAAAGTTTGGAGCTAAGATGAAAGGATGGACTATCCAGAGACTACCCCACCTGGGGATCCAACACATCATCAGCCACCAAACCTAGACACTATTGCACATACCAGAAAGATTCTGCTGAAGGGATCCTGATATAGTGGCCTCTAGTGAGGCTATGCCAGTGCCTGACAAACACAGAAGTGGATGCTCACAGTCAGCTATTGGATGTAACACAGGCCCCCAATGGAGGAGCTAGAGAAAGTACCCAAGGAGCCGAAGAGGTCTGCAACCCTATAGGTGGAACAACAATATGAACTAACCAGTACCCTCAGATCTCATGTCTCTAGCTGCATATGTAGCAGAAGATGGCCTATTCGGCCATCATTGGGAAGAGAGGTACCTTGGTTTTGCAAACTGTATATGCCCCACATAGGGGAACACCAGGGCCAAGAAGTGGGAGTGGGTGGGTAGGGGAGCAGTGCTGAGGGAGCGTACAGGGGACATTCAGGATAGCATTTGAAATGTAAATGATGAAAATATTTAGTAAAATAATTATATATATAATTATATATAAAAGAAAAAAGAGGGCAGTCATGATTGATCGCTTTTTGTGAGCTCTCCATAGCCTCTGTAATATTGTCAGGCCTTGGAACATCCCCTTGACCTGGATCCCACTTTGGGCCTGTTGCTGGACCTTTTTCCCCCTCAGGCTCCTCTCTATTTCCATCCCTGTAATTCCTTCAGATAGGAATAATTATGGGTCAGAGATGTGACTGTTGGATGGTAACTCACTGCTGGTAGTGGACTCTATAACTTCCCTCTCCTTACTGTCCAGCATTTCATCTAAGGTCCCTCCCTTGAGTCCTGGGAGTCGCTCATCTCCCTGGTCTCTGGTGCATTCTCAGGGGTTTCCCCCAACCTCTTATTTCCTGAGGTTGCCTGTTTACATTCTTTCTCCTGCCCTGCAGGGTTTAGTCCTTTTCTCTCACCAATACCAGATAAGGTTCCCCTTTCCCCACAATCTCCCCCAGGTCCTTCCTTGCATCCCCACTTGTGATTGCTTTCTTCTCTCTCCCAAGTGGGTCTGAGGCATACTCACTTGGACACTTCAGCTTGTGAGCTTTTTGAGTTCTGTGGACTGTATCTTGGCTATTCTGTACATTTTTGTTTTGTTATTGTTGTTGTTTGGTTTTTTTTTTTTTGATTGTTTATTTTTGGCTAATATCCACTTATTTGTGAGTATATACCATGCATGTCCTTTTGGGTCCAAGTTACCTCACTCAGGATGAAATTTTCTAGTTCCATACATGTGCCTGGAAAACTCAGGATGTCCTGTTCTTCATAGCTGAGTAGTATTCCATTGTGTAAATGAACCATATTTCTGGGACATCTAGATTGTTTGTAGCTTCTGGCTATAACAAAAGGTTGATATGAACTTAGTGGAACATGTGCCCCTGTGGCTTGTTGGGGCATCTTTTAGGTATATTCCCAAGAGTGGTATAGCTAGGTTTTCAGGTAGATCTATTTCCAATTTTCTGAGGAACCTCCAGATTGATTTCCAGAGTGGTTGTACCAGTTTACAATCTCACCAGCAATGGAGGAGCATTCCTCTTTCTCCACATCGTATCCAACATGTGTTGTCACCTGAGGTTATGACTTTAGCCATTCTGATTGGTATATGATGGAATCTCAGAGTCATTTTGATTTGCATTTCTCTGATCACTAAAAACTTTGAACATTTCTTTAGGTGTTTCTCAGTCATTTGAGATTCTCCAGTTGTGAATTCTGGATTTAGTTCTATATCCCATTTTTGTATGTGTTGTCTGTTTTTTGTTTTTTTTTTTTTGTTTTTTTTTTTTTTTTTTTTTTGGTGATTAACTTCTTGAGTTCTTTATAAATTTTGAATATTAGCCCTCTATCAGATGTTGGGTTAGTAAAGTTTTTTCCCCCAATTTGTAGGTTGCCAATTTGTTTTATGTCCTTTGTCTTACAGAAGCTTTCCAGTTTCATGAGGTCCCATTTATCAATTGTTGATCTTAAAGCATGACCATTGGAGTTCTGTTTGGGAAATTTCCCCCTGTGCCAATGAGTTCAGGTTCTTTCCCACTTTCTCTTCTATTAGATTCAATGTATCGGGTTTTATGTTGAGGTCCTTGATCCACTTGGACTTGAGCTTTGTACAAGGTGACAAATATGGGTTTATTTTCATTCTTCTACATACAGCCAGTCAGTTAGATCAATACCATTTATTGAAGATGCTTCCTTCTTTTCATTGTAAATTTTTGGTGTCTTTGTCAAAGATCAAGTGACCATAAGTGTGAGGTTTTATTTCTGGGTCTTCAGTTCTGTTCCATTGATCAGCATGTCTGTCTCTGTACCAATACCATGCAGTTTTTATCACTATTGTTCTGGTAGCTTGAGGTCAGGGATGGTGATTCCCCCAGCTGTTCTTTAGTGTTAAGAAATGTTTTCCCTATTCAGGGATTTTTGCCTCTCCAGATGAATTTGAGAATTGTTCTTTCTATGTCTTTGAAGGATTGTGTAGGGATTTTGATTGGGATTGCACTGAATCTACACATTGCCTTTGGTAGGATGGCCATTTTTACTACGTTAATTCTGCCAATCCATGAGCATGGGAGATCTCTCCATTTTCTGAGATTTTCTATGATTTCTTTTTTGAGAGATTTGAAATTTTACCATACAGGTCTTTCACTTGTTTGGTTAGAGTTACCCCAAGATATTTTATATTATTTGTGGCTTTTGTGAAGAAAGTTGTCTCTCTAATTTCTTCCTCAGCCTGTTTATTCTTTGAATAAAGTAAAGCTACTGATTTATTTGAATTAATTTTCTATCCAGCCAGTATCAACTGGAGAAGTTCTCTGGTAGAATTTTTGGGGTTGCTTTTGTATACTATCATATCATCTACAAATAGTAACGCCTTTATTTCTTCTTTACCAATTTGTATCCCCTTCATCTCTTTTTGTTGTCTTATTGTTCTAGCTAACACTTTGAGTACTATATTGAATATTGGAGAGTGGGCCTCCTTGTCTTGTCCCCAATTTCAGTGGGATTAACTTAAGTTTGTTTCCATTTAATTTGATATTGGCTGTTGGTTTGCAATAAACTGCTTTTATTAAGTTTATGTATGGGCCTTGAAATCCTGATCTATCCAATATTTTTAACATGAAGGGCTGTTGTATCTTGTCAAATGCCTTTTCTGCATCTAAGGAGATGATTATATGATTTTTTTTCTTTAAGTTTGTTTCTATAGTGGATTACATTCATGGATTTTCATATATTAAATCAATTTTGCATCACTGAGATGGTCTTGATCATGGTGAATTATGGTTCTAATGTGTTCATGGATTCAGTTTGCAAGAATTTTATTGAATATTTTTGCATCAATATTCATAAGCAATATTGGTCTGAAGTTCTCAATTTTGGTTAGGTCCTTGTGTAGTTTAGGTATCAGAGTAATTGTGGTTTCATAGAACAAGTTAGGCAGTGTTCCTTCTGTTTCTATTTTATGGAATAGTTTAAAGAAAATTGGTATCATGTCTTCTTTGAAAGTCTGGTAGAATTTTGTACTAATTCTTTTGATCCCTGGGCTTTTCTTAGTTGGGAGGTTCTTAATGACTATTATTTCCTTCTGTGATATGGGCCAGTTTAGATAGTTTACCTGTTCTTGATTTAACTTTGGTATGTGGCATCTGTCTAGAAAACCATCCATTTCATCTAGATTTTCAAGTTTTGTTGAATATAGGCTTTTATAGTAGGATGTGATGATTATTTGAATTTCCTCTGTTTCTGCTATTACATCTCCCATTTCATTTGTGATTTTATTATTTTGGATAATGCCTCTTGGCCCTTTAGTTAGTTTGGCTAGAGGTTTATCTATCTTGTTGATCATCTCAAAGAACCAGCTTTTGGTTTTTCTGATTCTTTGTATTATGTTCTTTGTTTCTTTTTGGTTAACTTTGGCCCCGAGTTTCATTATTTCCTCCCTTCTACTCCTCTTGGGTGGGTTTGCTTCTGTGTGTTCTAGAGCTCTCAGGTGTGCTGATAAATTAGTAGTGTAAGATCTCTCCAGTTGTTTTACCAGGGCACTTTCCTTTTAGCACTGCTTTCATTGTGCCCCATAAGTTTTTGCATGATGTGTCAACATTTTCATTAATTTTAGGAAGTCTTTAATTTCTTTCTTCATTTCTTCCCTGACCAAGTTATCATTGAGTAAAGAGTTGTTCAGTTTCCACGTGTATGTTGACTTTATGTAGATTTTGCTATTTTTGAAGACCAGCCATAGTGATCTAATAGGGTGCATGATATTATTTCAATCTTCTTTTATCTGTTGAGGGTTGTTTTGTGACCAATCATATGGTCGATTTTGGAGAAGGTGCCATGAGGTGCTGAGAAGAAGATGTATTCTTTTTTTTTTTTTTTTTTTTTAGGATGTTCTGTAGATATCAGTTAAATCCATTTGGTTTGTAACCTCTCTTAGTTTCACTGTGTCTCTGTTTAGTTTCTGTTTCGATGACCATAGGTGAGAGTGGGGTGTTCAAATCTCCTACTACTATTGTATGGGGTTCAATGTGTGTTCTGAGTTTTAGTAAAATTTCTTTTATAAATTTGGGTCCTCGTGCATTTGTGGCATAGATGTTCAGAATTGAGACTTTCTCTCGGTGGATTTTCCCCTTGATGATACGAAGTGTCCTTCTTTATCACACTTGATAACTTTTTTATTAAAAGTCTATTTTATTGGATATTAGGATGGCAGCTCCTGCTTGTTTCCTGGGACAATTTCCCTGGAAGACCTTTGTCCATCCTTTTACTCTGAGATAGTGCCTGTTTTTGTCGTTGAGGTGAGTTTTTTTTTTTTTTTTGGATGTAGCAAAATGCTGGATCTTGTTTGTGTATCCAGTCTGTTAGCTTATGTCTTTTTATAAATGAGTTGAATCCAATAGTATTGAGAGATATTAAAGAGAGATGACTGTTGGTTCCTGATATGTTTGTTTATGTAGGTGGCTTTATGTGCTGTGGCTCTGCTTCTGACTTTGTTGGGGGATGCTTAGTATCTTGTCCTTTCTTTGGTGCAGGTATCTTCCTTGTGTTGGAGTTTTCCTTCCAGGATCCTCTGTTGGCCTGGGTTGGTAAATAGAGAATGTTTGAATTTTGTTTTGTCCTGGAATATTTTGGTTTCTCCATCTATGCTGATTAAAAGTGTCTGACTCTTTTGTTCCTGGATTGCTTTAGGTCTCCTGGTAGGCTTGTGGCCCTGGCTGTTTCTTTTCTTTTTCTTTTTCTTTTTTTTTTTTCGAGACGGGGTTTCTCTGTGTAGCCCTGGCTGTCCTGGAACTCACTTTGTAGACCAGGCTGGCCTCGAACTCAGAAATCTGTCTGCCTCTGCCTCCGAGTGCTGGAATTAAAGGCGTGCGCCACCACCGCCCGGCCCTGGCTGTTTCAAACCACCTGTGAAGCTTCCCAACTAGGGGCTCTTCACAGCTGCAGAGAAGCTGCTGATCTGTTGCCCTGGCTGCAGCAGGTCTCCTGGGAGGCCTTCAGACTCTTGGGTCTTCAGTGGAGCAGTCAAGCTGTTGTCCAACTGTGCTGAGTTCAGCTGATCCTCAACTGCTCTGAGTGCAGAGGGTCCTCAACTGCTCAACTGCTCTGAGTGCAATGGGTCCAACTGCTCTGGGTGCAATAGGTCTCCTTTAATATGGAGTCTTCACAGGAGCAGACCAAGTAGGTGTCTGCCCCAGCAGCAAGGACCAGGCAGAGGGGTAGAAGGGATGGAAGGAAGGGGATTGGTATTTGGGATTGTGGGAATCTTGGTGGGTTATGGGTCCTGAGTCCACCAGGCTCCCATAACTCAGGTCATGGGAAGTAGGGAGGATTCTTACCAACTGCTCTGAGTGCAGTGGGTCTTTTAGGATGTATATATGGAGTCTTCATGGGAGCAGACCAACCAAGAATTTTGTTCTTAAAATAAATTTTGACTTAGTTTTCACAGGTCCTTAAGTTATCAGCAGCATCCTTGCACAGATTACTGAAATAGACACCCTAGGAAATGCAGTGATTTATAGCATTTTTCAGTTAGGAAAAGGTAAAACAGAATCAAACTCAATCTGTCTGTTCAAACATTTTTACTATTTCTGTGTCACTTGCAATCCACCATACAGATGGCGTTAAGTATGAATTAAGTTAATTTGGAAATAACTTCACTCTCACTTCAACTCATTATTAAATTGACTATGGCCACAGTAGGTTATGTCGAACTATTTTTCCTAGTTTTCTACTGATCAAAATAGACACTTTTGAAGAAGAAACATAACTCTGAGCTCAAGTAGGTTAAGACATGGTTTATTCTAGAGCCAAAAATAAATGACTCTATGGCCTAGAAACACAGATTTAGGCTGTTCCAAGTTCTATGTTCCACCATAGTAATAATTTCAGCAAGATTTTAGGAACAGAATAAAGAAATATATAAATCAAGACCCTTTTCAAATATATTGGTAGAAGCATTAGGTAGGCATATATATATATCACAGCAGGGAATTTGACAATATTCTTAGTTTGAGCCTGATGGAATCCAGGGAGTATGTTTCTTTATGTCTGTATGTAACACTTACATAATAGTTACAAGGATGTTAGGTTACATACATTAGCACAATCTTTAGTTGAGAATAAATGCTCATTTAAGGGGTAATGCAAACTTCAGTAGTTTGTAATGAGCCTCTGGACCATTGCATCATTGAAGTTCTAATTATCCAGTGATGTATTTTGGAAGAGTTGTTTGGCTTCTTTCCAGGAATCTTCATTCACAATATGAAGCCATATTAACACCAGTCCTTTGGTGGAGCCATTTGTTCTTTTTCCTAGGCAGTAAACACCATCTGTGTCTCAGTCTTCTGTTCATTGAGTGTGAATCCAATACATTGGGGGTCACTTTTTCCTGGTGCTTTAGCAATCACTCCCACAGACTTTATGACTACAGCGATCCAAGTCCCTGAAAAGTCAACTCTATGATTGGTGAATCATACCATGTGGGAGACAGTAATGAGTTCAGAATTACTGAAAATTTATGAGATTATTCTCATAGATGGAACTCTTCGAACATAAGCAGCATAAACAGAATCACACATTAATCCCTTAAAAATCTCTCTCTCTCTCTCTCTCTCTCTCTCTCTCTCTCTCTCTCTCTCTCTCACACACACACACACACACACACACACACACACCACATATATGCATTAAACCTAAAAATCACTTGTAAAATTGATAGAGCAGTTTTTATTCTATTTGACAAATTTCAAGTTAATGTAATGTATAGATTTTTGAAGCTATGATAGATTTGTGTTCTACTTATGCTGCCACAAATACTTCTCATTAATGGTCTGCTGGAAATTTCCTGTGGCCTTTACAAAATCTGAGCATTAAGAAAAGAAAGAAAAAAGTGGGAGCGGTGTGCAAACCACCTAAGCAGAGTGCAATTTAACAGTGTGTGTCCAGCTTTTATGTTCTTAGGAAGCTAGAATTGATTTCAGTAATTATCCCAATTTTCTAGGATCCCTGGCTTGTGGGCTATTTCTATTTGCAACTGGCCTTTCTTTGGTATTCTTGAAATACTAGTTTAAAATGTCAATAATCTGACCCCCCACACACACACACACAATGATGTTGCCTAGATACAGAAGTTTGCTTCTTTAGATGGTATGCATTCCTTTAGAAGATTCTGTTTTCTATTTAGAAATTAAAAACAAGAAGCTATGTTTAATTTTTGACAAAAAAGATTCCTTTTTCTTGGAAAGGGCACAACATCCAGGCCCAAATGTAATCCGTTATTTGATCAAATTTATTAAACAACAGCAGCTTGAAGCCAGAAACTGATAATAGCTCACTTCAGGTAAGTAATTTGGCAGAACAAAGTACTTCAGATGCACTCCTTCACTCATCAACTCCTCCGCAGACCTTCTGCTCCTCTCCTCTACACAGACATACCACACTTCTGAGCTTCACTGCCTTTGCTTTGTTGGGTCTGTTTCAGTTCAGTGTTCATAGTATTGGTCATTCCCTAAGTGCAGCTTCGCTCTACCTAGGTTCACACTTGCTACCCACGCCGTTTGATTGTTTCCTTGTTGTTTTCTGATGTGAGTTTTTTTAGTCTCCAATTTTAAGCTCTAAATCCCTTTGTGATAAAGGCTAAGTGGTTTGAATCACAGGATGTATTTTGGCTTATATATGGAAAGGCCAGCCTATCAGTAGGAATTTGCCATTATGAAACTATTTGTTCTACGAATGGGCTTCCAGAAAAGAGGGTACATGTGTCATGAGGTCATATAGTAAGCCACAAGAAGAGAAGGGACACAGGGAATGAGAAATGATGAAGTGAACTGCAGGTTAAGCTTTAATATGGAAATGGAAGATAAAAGTATCTTTGCCATTGGTGCCTCTTGGGATTAATAGCTGTCTCTATTTGTCTGTACTTGTCCTTATGGTAATTAGGACAGGGGAATAATAGCACATATTATGGAAGTCCAAAGAGAAGGTAGCTGTATATATGGTCTCTGAATTGTTTCATCTTGATACAAATGTCATGTTCTCAGGGGAGTTTCATGCTACCTCTGGAAATTAAATATCTATTAGGATTATTCAATGAGGTTGTAAGATACCAAGGCATGGGAAAATAAAATGTGAATTTAATACACATATAATTCTGTTTTAATACTTTGTGGCGTTATGGAGCATCACGAATAAACAACACACCTGCAACAATAAAGTTAACTGCCTATGAGGGAATAGCTCTCTGCATATTGCTTTTGCTAGATGATTTGAGATAGTTACCAGGAGTGTTAACTTGGACAAATGCCTCTATAAAATCATGAAAACTCCTACTACATCTTTCTTATGTTAATTCCCCCAGCCAAAACCCACCAAGAATACACGTGTAGATGAACAAATGGCTTGTTTCTCACCCCAGTGAGGGTTCTTTGAGAAACTGTTGGTTGTCACAGCAAGAGAGTGTTAAAGAGAATTAATGACTACAGTGGGGCTTACTTTGTCAAGTGGTGCTGGAAAGCATCCCCAAATCTGGAAGCTGATATGAGCTTGGTGCTGTAGTAAAATTGCGTCAGTGTTACAACTCTTTATGTCCATAACCTTTGTCTGTAGAGCAACAGATGGAGTATTGGAGAATGCGAAGCAGTAGCCACAAATAATTCCTTTAAAAAGGGAGGTGTTTCACGTGTGCTTCCATGACTTGAAATTTATAAATAGTTTTCTGTGTCTAACCCTAATTACAAAAAAATCCTACATTTTCAGTGATCCAAAAATGTCACGGAGATTCATTTGCTGTGAATCTTATTCTTAAGCAGCTCTGAAGCTTCTGTAAGTGTGTGACACAAACAGACATCAATCCAATCCAGATAGGGCATCAACAGTACACACAAAAAAATGGGGCCATTCTAAAATAGGTACTGAGTATTTCTCTATCTTCCTCCTAATGTTGTGACACTTTAATACAGTTCCTTGTATTGTTTATGTCGGGGTGACCCTCAACAATAATTTTTTTTTTGTTGCTACTTTATAGCCTTAATTTTGGTACTGTTGTCAATGGTAATGAAAGTGTCTGATATGCAGATTATCTGTGATAGAGTCTTTGATCCTTAAAGGTTTTGCAACACACATGTTGAGAAACAATGGCTTAGCTAATCAGTGAGTTTAATGGGCATGCTTATTGGGTATTGGAGAGAACTTACTTGGAGTGATTCATATTATGAAAAGCTCTACTCTATCATGGGTGACAATACATCAAAGCTATATCTCTGAAGCTTTTCCCACACATTTTGGGAAGCTCAACTTGCCTGAACACCCTCCCAAAAGGGTGAGGAATGATTCATGACCCTCAATTGTTTTCTTATTGCTCTAAATCTTATTATCCAGGAGGACAAACTTCCACTGAGAGTATGTAACTGCACAACAACAGGTGGGGGCAGGCCAGCTCTTGAACTTGCCGGTGTTTCCATGTCACTAGATCATTTGAAACACTAAACTTATTTACACATAAGATACATAGTTAATTCTTACTGGTGATGGACACTGATAGTCACACAATCAATATAAACATTACAGTATAGAGTTTTATAACTTGAGTATAAAAAATTAGATGTTTGTTGAGTGTTCAGACAAAGCATGGGCCAATTATATCACCCTTAACCTTGAGACTCAGGGGACATTGTAGAATAAGGGGTGGAAAAAAACATAAGAGTTGAATCATGGAGAAGATTGCTTTTAAATGCAGTTTTTCAGGTTAAGACATGACTTTTGCACCCATGACCTCAATGCAGCTGTAGCTACCCGCACAAGAAGATACCAGTCAGCATTTAATCATAGATAGGGGAGGGGATTAATGAGGTGCCACAGTGGCTGTGGAGGTATCTACAGTCCATTACTGCTGGGGAGTGGGAGGGCTATTGTCAGCTCTAAATGTGGCCACTGGTAGGTTTTCGATGTTCAGTGGCAGGCCCCATGCCTATGAGCACAGGGATAGAATGGACTAGACACAAATGGGTTATAGAATAATATGGATATTGGGTATATGGGGTATCTGGGGGAGTATGAGAAGGAAGTAATGGGGGGATACAATCAACATATTCTGTATACATATACAAGGCTTTTGTGGTCAGACATAAGCACATAGCTTAGCCTTGTCATCAGATTATTTTGTCTATATGGTTAAAACTCTAATATTTACTCATAGGTAAAAACTGCACCAACAAGAAGCAGAAAACTATAACAACTGAGGCAGAACCCAGGCAGCCCAATGTCAGCGGTGACTGTGGTGACTGTGGGCATAGCTTTCCTTTCCCCACTTACACATGCCAGGAAAAGGTCACAAGTCTTGCTTTTGGTATCACAAATAAATCCAAACAGAGAACTTGAGAAGAGAGGTGATGCACACATATGAGGTTTGATAATGCATCCATACTGCTGCTTATCCTCTGAAGACCTCATCAGAGTGATATTGTTCCAACCCAAAAGGGAACATGCTCTTTGTTACGGTCACTGAGCAAGTTCTTATAAAACCGATTTTGAACCCAGATCTGTTAGATTTTCAATCTTTTTTTTTTTTCCATGTCATACTTGTTCTTAATGTGAAAGTATATTATTTTCACTCAGTAGGGGGCCTTTTCTTCAAATTGACAAAGGACAATAGGTAACATGCTAGAATGTCTACATATATCCAAGTAATTAAGTGATTAAGTATAAAGCTACTTTCTTAGAAATTATCAAGTAAATATAAACAATTGCAATTCAATCAGCATGCAATAGAATGCCTAAGTCTGTGGCTGATATTCTGTAATTAAAGCATCTGTAATTAAAGTTGTGACTAAGACACTTCCTTTTAGAAGCTGCAGGAGGCCACTGCCACTAATTCATTTAAGATTTTATTGAATTTGGAAACAATGTAGAAATCCCTGAATGTTAACTGTTGGTTTCTTTGTGAATTGTGGCTACAATTACACAAAAATACAATTCAGAACAAGCACTCCCTATTGGTGGTATTTGACTACCAATGGTTGTACTTCAAGTTCAGACATTGGTAGATTCTAGCTACATTACATTCTACCCTGTAAATCCAAGAAATACTCAAGTTGCCCCATTTTGACCTGTGATAAACTCACATAAAGAGCTTATGATTACCATTCTTTATCCCACTAGAGATTAGGTAACTATTTTTTAAATCTTTATAAATAGGTCTAATACAAACTCTGGTTAACTTGATTTACAACTTCATTTAAGCTTCTCTTTCTAAAATCCTGAGGTTGGAGGTCCAATCACATCCTGATCCAAAATTCTGAGGAACATTTTTCTTAGTCCTCCTCCCCTCATCTCACTGATAATACATTCTGTAATGAACTGTTCAGCAACAGGCCCTGACAGAATGACCTTTTCTCCAGTCACCGAGATTCCTGTAGATACTACAGCTTTCTCCCTACAGCAAGAAACCTCTTTCTTTCAGTAATCATTTTTAAATTCATTCTCTTTCTCACTAAGTTGGATTTGTTTTCATTTGAGATTTTCTATACTATCACTTCCTGATAAAAAATAAGATTTAAAACAAGCATATAGGAATTAGAAGCAGGAGTCTGGAAAGCCTAAGGCCAATCTAGTTTACAAATTGAGGATCTGCCTCAAAAGATGTGCAGATGATCATCTTGAAACTATGCTATAGTCTGGTATGATAGTAAGGCAAAGGGAATTTTCTTGTGGTTATTTAATTCACCTTAGTAAATTTGAAATTCATCCTCTCAAGTAACCTTCTATAAGTCACAAGAATAGTATTGTATTGTGTATTACAATTTCAGTCTTTGAAATTATAGACTAGATGATTTCATTCTATCACTCTTAAACAGTAAACCAGGAAAACAAAACAAAAACAAACAAACAAGCAAAACCCTGCTGAAATCTCTTGATAAAGTGAATTGTAGATGTTGGTGTAAATTACGTATGGCACAGCCTCTGTAGCTGCCACTCTAAGTCCTTAAACCGATATGAATTGGCATTCTATTTATACTTGGTACTGGTGACAGACTAAAGCTGTTCACACAACACACTAACATAAAAATAGGCAGATTGTTATAAACATTGATTGACAGGAGGCATGTGATATGATATTAGTGGAATCTACAAAGTTTCAAATAGAATATTAATCACTTTCACATAAATCTCTTGATCTTCTAAGTGAGCAATGTTATTCCTCCACCCACCCCCAATTACTGGACTAAAAAGGAACCTACAACTAACTACTATTCCTTACTAGCAAATTACAGAAGCAGACTGTGACCAGGAGACACGTTAGGTCATTTGCTACACTTAGATGAATGCAGTGTTAAAATACTCTACAGTGACTCCTATCTAGAAAAGGTAATATTCTGCACACAGAGAAATGGATTTAAAGGAAATATTCTGTAAACGAATAGGCCTTGGTTAGCAAATATAATTGGACTTTTGCTAACTTGAAGAAAGGAGTTCTGTGAGTGTAGATACTCTACAGTGAAAAGCTACTTTAAGTAGAAAAGTAATGAAAAGCAATGGAGAAAGTATTGCGAGAATGCTTTTCCTTGACATTTATTTGATGGAAAATACCAAAATTATTTCCATGGAAATACAGTTTTGTTTAAGCAATGAGGGCTGTCTATCTGACATATAAAGAAAAATCTATTTGTCATGAGATATGTAGCTTCAGTTAAATGATACGATAATTTATTTGGGAATAATTATTAACCTTAAACAGTCAACAAATATTCTAATAAAATATAAAAAGAATATTAAGTACTCTAAGTTGAATTCGATGTGACTTTTAGAGGTGAGCTACGTATACATATGTATAACTATATTACAATGTTTTAGATTAGGTACACAAGTATTGTGTTGCTCCCTCAAAATATGATATATTCTTTCCCTTTTCAGAACTTGTTGTCTACTAAAGATGACATGCTACTGTAAATAGTGTTATATTAGAGCATCTTATTAAGAAACTATCGGTAGCCAAGGCAGATGATTTGCTAATGAAATGGAGTAAGAGGGGGATATAAATAGCATATTTAATTAAAAACAGAAAGAATTAGTGAAATATACACCAATTACTGGCTGACATCAAATAGGTCCTTTAATAAGGTATGTTCATATCTACTTTTCTAATATTCTAACATAGGGTAACTGCTATTTATTGTTTATATTGCTGATAAAAACAGCAAAGAATGTGCAGACACTATGAAACGTACTAGGATTATTTGAGGAAGAGAATCTGTTTGACTACCGTGTTAGTACGTCTTGTTAGTTAACTCTTTTGAAATTCCCTCTTTTAATCCTCACTGAAGATACTATAAGTTTAAATACAGATATAGACAGTTTTAAAAAGCAAGAGATAATAAGTACTTAGTATTAAGTGGTCATCATAGATATAAGTAGGTACTAGGCATTCAGTAACCAGTGGGTGCATTATTATTTGTTTATTATTATTTATTTATTATTATTTGCTGAATATACTTAAGAAATCAGCAGATAAATTAATACAACTCAGAAAAAACCTGCAGAGGTACCTAATAGACTTTTTCATATCCAAGAGAAATCAGTTGTAAGCAAAACATGAAAATCATAGGTAATGTCCAGAACTTAGAAATTTGACTACCTTGGTCTCTAGCTTAGGTTCTTTAGGGTTGTTGTGATTTCAAATACGCTGAAAAGAGTTTGGAGAGCGAGTGTTCAGCAGTTAAGAGCACTGGCTGCTCTTTTAGAGGTGCTGGGTTCAATTCCCTGCACTCACATGGAAGCTTGCAACTGTCCGTAATTCCAGTTCCAGAGGATCTGACACCCTCACACTAATGCACATAGGTAAAAGTAAAATTAAATACCATGAAAAAAAAAAAAAACAAGTTATGGAATAATATTCACAAAATAAATTGAAAATGAAAAAGGGTTGTTCACTCCAGAGTTTAAAGGCAGTTCATGTGGTGGGTCATTAAGGCCGCAGGAGCTTAAAGCAAATGGTCTCATTACCATTTGCTGTCCAAGAAAAGATCAGCAAATGCATGCGGCTGCCCAGCTCCCACTTGCCAATTGTGCAGTCCAGGATCCCAGTCAGGGAATGGATTAACCCATGGGGTGAGCCTTCAACCTCTCAATTACCATAATTAGGATAATCCTCCGTGAGCCAGACGTCCATTTGCCAGGTGATTCTAGATTCATCCCAAGTTGACCCTATCCATCACAGATGAGAAGCCACTGTAGAATGTAGAAAAGAAGGCCCTTACATATCAGGAAATATGAGAGCAAGCATCAATGTGAGAAAGAAGGATGGGGGCAAGGGTGAGAAGGAGTGCTCCAGGAGAGCAAAAGCAGGCACATAGGAGGATACAAGGCATGACGATTAGATTAGTGTCATCAGCTTGGTGATGCTCATGTTCTTCCCCAGCTCTGCATTTCTGGGAGAAAGACCTTCATCACATTAAAGGTATACATTTTTATGAAATCGCAGGTGTTACTATTTAACAGAGTTATACTAAATTATTTTATGAATGGGTACAGCAACATTATTAACAAAACAAAACAAAACAAAACAACAACAACAAAAAAACCCTTACTGTTTAGGAAAGGTAGGTAAACTTAAATGGTCACTAATATTCTTCACATCTCTAAAAACTGGAGCTCACTTGTATTTTAAAGACATAAAAATCTTCTGTGATTTCAGCTTTCAAATAATTTTTTTTTTCCTCCTCACTGTGCTGTGGTAGGATAGAGTAGGGACTATTATTTAAGAACTCTTCTCTGTGGGACAATTATGTCATATGACTAAATAATTTACCCAGATAGGTAGAAAGATTTTTAAAGATTTCTGAATTTATTTAAAGATGAGATTGTATTTCCACAACTAATACAAATTCACAATATAGTTTGAAATGTATGAATAGCAATTGATGTTTTATGTAGCCAAGTCAAACATGTGTAGTGGATTCCAGTTGGGGATACATTCATGTTCTTGTTGGTAAATGGCAGGAAGTAATTTTCCAAAATATTTGTCTTCACAGAGCTCTCACATTGTAGATTTACTTTGAAAGAAAAGTAAATATGGTACTACTGAAAGGGAAAATTTCAAAAACTATCAACTGATATTTCCTATCCATCGTGTTTTAGAATGCAAAAGCATTTACAGTGAAGAAGAAGGGTGACTCCTCAAACAGAACCTTCATGCGCTCTTTAAAAGACAAATGCTTCCTCAAATTGATTCAGTCTTTCACAAAACCCTTCTGTATTTGCTATCTGAAAAATGGTTCTGCCTGCTGTGGTAACTATGCTTAGGCATTTTTTTCTTGTAAAAAATAAAATCTATAACTATCTTTAAAAGATGAAACAAACAAACTTGTTCAAAGACTGGGCTGGACTTTCATATTATTTAAAACTACTTTCATAGACCATCTACACTGTACCACAATTTTAATAAACGTGGGACATGAAAGGTGCAAAAGGTCATAGATTTTCCTGTAGGGGTTTAACTATTAAAGGTCAATACGATGTGCATGATGAAGGTACAGTACTTCCGAAAACAAACAAACAAACAAATAACAACAAAACCCAAGAGTGAATATATAAGACAGGAACTTTTGTAAGAAGTTCCACAAGGATGAAAACACACCACAAACATTTTATCATATTTCCTTTGCTTCATTATTTATTTTAATATACAACTATAATTTCTAGATTCAACTCAAATCTAATGGTATATCCATAAACATATTCTCCAATTTAACTATAAAAATACTGTGTAGTCTTTACATTTTATCTTTTATTGAATTTTTAGTATTCCTGTTTTCTCTTTGAAGATTTTTTTTTGTTTGTTTTTGTTTTACTCAAAATAGATTCTTCTCCCATACAATACATTTTTTACCACAGTCCACTGCCTCTCACCAAGATCCACCTCCCTGTCTCTGTTTGCCTTCAGAGAAGGACAGGCCTCCAATGATAACAACCAAATATGACAAAACAGGATACACACAGACAGGGAAAACCCAGTTGGAGGAAAAGTTCAAAAGCAGGCAGAAGATTTAGAGACCTACCTGTTCCTACTGGGAGGAGTCCCACAAAACATCAAGCTAACATCCATCCCACATACTCAGGACCTGCACCATCAAAAACCCTCTCCAGGATTGAAGAATCAGTAAAGCCCTAGGTAGAGCCAATCAAGGAGCCTACTTCACAACTTGCCAGAAGCTCTGCAGGGAGGAGAATGTCTCTTTCACTTAATTTGGCTGGTCCTAGCCTGAGAGTGTGCCAACAGTCTTTACTGCTTATATGAGTTTGAGGATACTGGGACCTAGTGTAATTGGTCAGTTTCAGAGTCTTCCCAAAGCTTCTGAGTTATTTACTTACTGAATCTTTTCTTACTCTTTTTTATATTTTGAGAGTATAATACAGTTTCATCATTCCCCCTTCTGCATTCCCCCTCATCACACTCTTGTATGCCTCTCTTTCCTCTGTTTCAAATTCACGACCTCTCTCATTAATTGTTGTTACATACACGTATGTATGTATATATGTATGTATGTATACATGCATGTCTATAAATCTAGGTGGAGATGTAGAGTAGATCTAGATCTAGATATGTATGTGTATGAATTGTATCTATGTAAATATATATACATACATATATATATATATATATATATATATATATATATATATATATACTGAACATGTATATATGTACTTAATAAACGCAGCCTACTAAGTCTGTATAATGTTACTTATAATGTTAAGCATGTTTTCAGGGCTGGTCATTTGGTACCTCTCGCACTCTCAGGGTTTCATAGTTTGCTTTAGTTGTTTATGCAGTGTTGGGGCCCAGTGAGCTTTCTTTTCTGCTTTGGTGAATCTAATGTTGTCCTTCCTCAGTTCAAGTTTAGGCATTAATATTGGTGAGAATTTATGACTTTATCTTCTGAGATTCTTGGCAGACACAATCTAACAATGAACTTCTTTATCCTCTGGCCCTTACGATTATCCCATTCTGTCTTCTTTGTACAATATCCCCGGGGTCTTAGTTGTAGGAGTTGTTCAACTAGGATTGGGTTCCATGACTCTGCACTTTAATTGGTTCTGGTTTTCTATAATAGGTTTTTTCCCCTATGTTGAAAGATAGGTTTCCCTTTGAAAGTTAATTAATTAATTAATTAATCTTAATAGATTAATTAATTTGTACATCTCAACCCCAGTTTCTCCTCTGTCCTCTCCTTTCAGCCCTCCCACTAATTCACTCTTCCTCCATTTCTGCTCAGAAAAGAGCAGGACTCCCATGGATATCAACAAGCTGCTACATACCAAAATGCAGTAAGGCTAGGTATCTCTCTCATTTTACAGCTAGAAAAGACAGCCCAGTGGGAGGTAAGGATCCTAAAAGCAGGCAACTCTCTCAGTTCAGAGGCCCTCAAGAATACCAAGATACGCATCTTTAACATATGTGCAAAGGGCTTAGGTCAGTTTTATGCAGGCTCCATGGTTGGCAGTCCAGCCTCTGTGAGCCTCCATAAGCCTAGGTTAGTTGATTCTATAGATTTTCTTGTGGTGTCCTAGACCTCTCTGGCTCCTCCCATCCTTTCTCTCCCTCTTCTTCAAGCTCTGGTTAAATTTTGAATGTGGGTTTCTGCATGTTTCCAACAGTTGCTTGGTGAGGCCTTTCTGATGGCAATTGGTCTAGGCACTGACTTAAGAGTACAGAGGAATGTCATTAGGCATCAGTTCATTGACTTTTCTTGCCATTATTGTTTGGTTCTATTCTATGACTTGAGCTATCATGCCAGATGTAGGCTCCCAATCATGGCATTGGTCTTGAGTTGGACCAGTCATTATTTGACCACTATGACAATTTCTCTACCACCTTTACCCCAGAACATCTTATAAGCAGGACAAATTGTAGGCTGAAGATTTTGTGCCCAGGTTTGTTTCCTATTGGAAGTCCTGCCTGGCTACAAAAGGTGGCAAATACTGGCTCTGAATAACCCCTCACTGTTAGGAGTTTTAGTTAGGGTCACCCTCATAGATTCCTGGGAGCTTCCATAGACCTAGGTTTCTAACTTATTCCAAGGATGCCTACTGATTCTAATTGTCTCTCCCAGGAATCTCTCCCTCTGCCCCCACCCCCATTCTCCCTGGTATCACCCCTACCCTCCCTTTATGAAGACTGAGGACAACACTCACCTGAGTGTATGAGGACAGATTTTCAGTAGGTATTTTGGGATTATGCTGGTTTAGTTAAATGACACTTTTCTAGGACTATCCCTGGGTACTTGGCTAGGTTTCCAGTAGTAAGCCAATTTATCTTTTTGTTGAATGGATCCATTAGAGTGCTGTTGGTTACTGCCAAACTATGTGCCACTATTGCATCTTTAATGTTATGCTCTTCTGGTCATTGCTGTAGCTCATCAGCTTCATAGCTGGGTAGAACTGTTGGTTGCTCCCTCCTCTGGATGCTTCCACGGCACCCTCTTGTACAATGAACTCTTATTCTCAGTGATGAGGCTTTCAAATTAGCCTCAGCTCAGGTCCCTGTGGACCCTGTGTCTGAAGTACAAGGTGTCTTCAGGACTCGATGAATCTCCATGAGCCTTCTTTTAGAGCATTCTGAGTGTTAATGAACTTCCCTGAAAGATGGAATGTATCAACTCCAACACAGAGGAAATTGCTGCACAGCAAAACTGTGATCAGACTCAATGGACTTCTGTGGACTCTCACCTACTTTTGGTCTCTACCATTCCTTCAAAAGAAAACTCAGCAATCCTTTGATAAACCTCTCAATGGTGGGGAATGCATACTGTTCTTTCCTATTTCCCCTTGCAAATATGAGGACACTTCTGATATAAATGCACTTAGCAGCTAGATTCCAATAGGATTATTAAATTACATACTACAACTATGATTTCTAAAACTATTCATAAAATAAGGAACAGAGAATTTCTGAATCTGACTTAATAATTTGAATATTTAAGCTATGCTATTCTTTCACATGGTATTTATGATAAGAATTTACTGTCTTAAGATTGTTGATAGATGCCTCAAAAATCTGATTTTGACATGTTGATAGCCTTGTCAGGACACAAAATGGCAAATTTCACAGTTGGTGAGTTCAGAGATTATGAATGACTTGCTTATTTGATGTTGAAAGTTTATAAATTGTTTAGTATCTAGTAGGCTCTCACAATGACTACAAAAGCCTCAAATAAATCAATAACTGTCTAGGCAAAGAGTTGCCTTCTATCTGTACAAAATAAGAATTAAAATGACATTTACCTTTGTGTGTAGACTGTGTATATATGTATGTGTGTGTGTATATATATATATATATATATATATATATATATATATATATATATGTGTGTGTGTGTGTGTATACATATATACATATATATGTAGTTGTATGGACATTTATATATCTGATATGTATGCTTGTGTCTATCTTAGTATAATTATGAATTTTGGTGCACTCAGATACAATCATTTTTACAGATTGCATTGTTTCTTTTTCATTTCTTAAGGTAGTTTATTATCATTAATATGGGTAGATGAAATTCATTTATTGATTACATAGAACACTAGAATATTCATCTCACATATTCCCCTGAAATGATATTCTCAAAATTGTATGAGGCCTTGTCTTTTCATGCTTTATAACTTTCTTCAGAATTTGTGACTGGAACACCATAGAAGACCTAGGTCCTCCTACTGAATTCAAAGCCTCTACACTAAGAACCACATGGCTCAATCATTCTTGGTAGTTTGTAGTATCACTGTGCATGTGGGTTAATTTTATGGCATTTCTGGCTATTACTAATGATATGCCAATAATATCATACCTGCAGTCACTGATAATCAAATTTCTTCAGACATCACTAAACACACCACTCAGTTCTATTTGCTACAGAGTGATCAGTTTTGCAGTTTTAATGAAGTTGATACCTGCTATGAAATTACCCTGAAAAAGTCATTGAAACTTTTCTCTTCAATAATGAGTCTATTATTTTTTAATGCCTGTACCTTACTATGGAAGTGACAATTAAAAATATGTACACATATTAAAGGCACATAATAAAGGCACACATTAATAAGAAATCCACATTTATAGTTCCTATAACAAAAGGAATATATTAAGCTAAAATTGAATGAATTCAAAATAATTCATTCAAGTAGAACAATTAGTATTTCTTGAAGTGTAGATGATATTAGAGTGCATCTATTCAAGCCCTCAGGCTCCATAGTTAAGATAATGCACATGTCTGGCTTCCTGCCTCATAGAGAGGATGGGCACAGTAGGAAATTTCATTGTTGCAGCTGCCCTCATTTCACAGTTTGAGAGAAGAAGCTCATGCACTGAGATCACTTAGGCAGCATGGAGAAGTGGCAGGGTCCAGCCTAGAGGAATTCCCTGTTTCCAGTCTATCATCTAGGGTACTAAATTCCCCTCCACTTCTGACTCCTAGCATGCCTCAAAGCATCTGAATTAAGTTAACAAATCAATTTCAAGCTACAAATGCTTTTGGTAAATAGAACAAACCTCTGCCAGTTGACTGGCTCTGTGACATGCCACAACATGACAGGCATGGTAATTTTGCCATCCGTAAGACAGGAAAGGGTTCATAGCATTGAAACCCTGCTTAACTCTAATCTCCATTGAGGAGATTTCTCTTCCATGTATTATTCTAGTCCCTCTGAACTAGAATATTCAGACAGAAAGCAAGCAAACAAACCAAGAATATTTAAGCCTCCTTCTTCCAAAATACTTAAGCTTCTATGTGCTATGTTCAGGAAACATAACTAAAATGGTTGTGTTAGAATTAGTGACATTTCCCCTTAAACACATAGCTCCACTCTGTGTGAAATTCTTGTGACATGATCATTATAATTCTGGTTGCTTGAGTAAGACATCCAAACATTTTCCTCTCAAACCTTTCCCCCTTTTTCCCCTTAGTAATCAGTACAAGCGTCCAACAACCGCTCAGAACCTCCTGTTCAAACATTTAAATACTTACAAAAATCCTTGCCCCCACATTGTCCAGACTGTCATTTCTCTTTTTGATTTTTATCACACTCATCTTGACAATTATATCCTCAGTTACTAGTCGGTGTATATTTGTCTTTCTGTTGCTGTCATAAATACCCTCACCCAGAACAAGTTGGGGGGAATTACAGCATACAGTTCACTATGAAAGGAAGTCAGGCAGGATCTCAAAGCAGGAACTGAAGCAGAGACCATGGAGGCTCACTGGTTACTGACTTGTTCTCCCTTGTTTGCTCAGCCTGCATTAAAAAAAAGTTATTTTATTTATTTATATGACAAATGTTGCTCCTGTAACCCTTCCCAGAGTCTTTACTCCATCCCTGTTCCCTTTTGCCTCTGAAATAGGGAGGCACCCCTTCCTTGGGGTATCAAGTCTCTATAGGATTAGGTGTACCCTTTCCCACTAAGGCCAGATATCGCACTCCTCTGCTACATATGCACCAGAGGTCACAGACCAACCCTTGTATTCTCTTTGGTGGATGACTTAGTTTGGGAGCTTTCAGGAGTCTAGCTTAGTTAATACTGTTGGTTTTCTTATGGGGTCGCCATCTCCTTCAGCTCCTTCCATCCTTCCCCGAACTCTTCCATAGGGGTCCCTGACCTCAGACCAATGGTTGGCTCTAAATATCTGCATTTGTCTCAATCAGCTGATGGTCGGGCCTCTTGGAAGACAGCCATGCTAGGCTCCTGTCTGCAAGCACAGCATAGAATAAGTAATAGTGTCAGTGTTTGGTGCCCACACATGGGATGGATCCCAAATTGGGCCAGTCACTGGTCAGCCTTTCCTACAGTCTCTGCTCCATTTTTGTCCCTACATTTCTTTTACACAGAAACAATTATGAATCAAAAATTTTGAAGGTAACTTTTTGTCCCCATCCTTATAAAAGACCACTGGTGGTCCTGTCTATCTATTGGATGTGGTCTCTTCCATCTCCCAGCTGTTGGCCATATTTGGCTAATTTAAAAATGAGAATATTATGAATTGTGAGGAAAATGGATGGAACTAGAAAATATCATCCTGAGTGAAGTAACCCAGACCCAAATTGCATGCATGGTATATACTCACTGATAAGTGGATATTAGTCCAAAAGTACAGAATACATATGATACAACCCACAGAGCCTAAAAAGTAAAAGAAGAAGGAAAGCCCAAGTAAAGATGCTTCAACCAAACTTAGAAGGGGGAACAAAATAATCATGGGAGGCAGAATGAAGGTGGGACCTGGGTAGGAGAGAGGAGTGAGAGGGGAAAATGGGGGTCAGAATCAGGTTTGGGGGAGACAGGAGAGAATCACAGAGGGCTAGAAGAATTAATAGAAATATGGGGCTGGTGGGTATGGGGTGTCGGAGGAACATCTAGTCCCAGAGACCTGGAATCTGAGACTCTCCCAGGACCTCAGCCTCTTTTCTGGTATAACAATCTTACCCAGTGGTGGCACTGCACATAGGGTCTGGGCCCTCACAATTCAATAAGCAATTAAGAAATGTCATATAGACTTGCCTACAGACAACCTGATAGATAAGTCTCACTTTTCCCTAGTTGACCAAAAAACTAACCAGCACACTTAAGAATACAATATTCATTTATTTTCAGTGCTCTAAATAGGAGTCCTGTTTTACTCTAAACAATATGAATTAGATAGCATCTATGCATGCTCAAGACTTTTCAAGTAAGAAATTGTTCCTTTTATCTTTTTATTACAATGAAATGTTCCACAAAACTATTAAGTAGTTGTTGACTGAGTGCATTTTTGAACCTTCTACTCTGTATGACGACCTTCCAGAGAGGACAGGTTCTCACCCAGAGATGTCTCATAAGCAAGAATTGCAGGTGTTCAAGAGCTGTGTATGTATGCAAGACCTGTGTGTATGTAAGCTATGTGTATGTGTGTGTGTGTATACAAAATCCATATAAATACAAGATCTTGGGGTAGTTCAGAAACTTTGTATATGCAAGATACACACACACACACACACACACACACACATACTAACTCTCTCTCTCTCTCTCTCTCTCTCTCTCTTTCTCTCTCTCTCTCTCTGTATGTGTGTGTGGGGGGGTGGAGGGTTAGCTAGCTCCATCAGGTGGTAAACAGAGAAGACAATCTGGAAGAGAGAAAGGAGAAAAACCACAAAATTCATGCAGCAATGTGTTTTATATAACTGAAGTTTTCTTCTGAGTCTCTGAAACTGACAAACCTGCATCCATTGATTTTGTCGTTCTTAGAACATGCCTGGTATAATATATAGAACATGAGTAAATTGAGCCTGAGATCCAGAATCCATTTCAGAGAACGATTATCTGCTCTAAATTTTCTAATCTGTAAGTGAGACTTGTGCCCTGATTTAGGGATCTCGGGAAATATCAGTATCGAAATAAGCACACCCAAATATGTAGCATCATAATGGCACACCCACCAAAATACTACCATAGAATTAGGCATATCATTCGCTCTCTTAGAATTTATTATGAACTGTGAGAGTCTTGAAGCAGACAGTTTGAATCTGGATTCCTGAGTCAAATCTTAGAACAGGAATACTTCCTTATAACTTCAGTGTAAGTTCCCATTCAATATATCATTTGATTCTGTAAAACCACCAGTTGTATATACTTTCTATTCTTTTCAATTGTGGGAAACTCAAACATGAAAATGGACTAACACTTAACTATTATAGCATTTATTCACCTTCTATTAAATAAAGTGGTAAGAAATGACCAAAGCTAAAAAATAAATTGTCTTCTGGCAAAAACTTATGAGACATTATCAACAGAAATAGTTTTTCCCAGATGGGAAATAGAATCATTTTCCATTTTTTTCTGCTGACACAGTTACCTCAAATTACCACTTTATAGAAGCAAGTCTTAGAGATGCTGTGTTTTACAGAAAAGTTAACTACAAAGGCATTACCCAGGGTTAAATGCAGAATGTGCACCATGCTAATGGATCTGTGCAAATCATATCAGCAAAGGTTTTGATCCAAGAAGTAGAAAATCCTCCCAACCAATTTTTAATGCTTGAGCAATTTTGTACTTCTAATGACTATTCTAATAGTCAGCTCCCTCTGTTCTATGTAGGAAGATGTGCAATAGGGAACTAACAGAGCAACTGGTACCTTCCCATGAAGATGTGCTAAGTATACTAAGGCTCATGTTTCATATAAGGGATATTGCCTGAAATTAAACAAATCAAAGATTCCATTATAGCATTTTTTGGCAAAGCTAGATATTAAACAGTATCTTGTCTTGAAGTTCTTCTGTACATTCATTGTATATTTCTGATTGTTTCTAGACATTTCTATTAGTCTCCTTTTCCAAATACTATGCCTGCACATATGTATGTGTTATCTGGCATTAGGAATTAACAACTTGAAAGTCAATCAGTTGAATGTAAAACAAAAAACAAACAAACAGACAAAAAACTACCTTTAAATTACTTCCTTCTACCTATCAAGGGGTCAGAGTAACTTTTTCCTATTTACTAAAATTATTTAATGTATCAGAGAGGATGAAAGAATTGAAAGTGTTACAAAATTCATAAAATATAAATTAACTTGAAAACTGTACTTTCAATATTTAATATGTGTTACATAGCACAAAGTTGGGCTCACAGACAGCCTCGTGGATGAGTAGATAGGATTGTAGGCAAGAGAAAAGCTATTTTCTATTATACAACAAACATGTATCTATGTGACATAGTTTCTATGACTGTGATGGTTGATCCCAATAAAGTTATAACCCAGCAGGACACAGATGGGGGTCACTTTGTATTTGTCACTGCATATCTATGTATATTGTCTATCTTTATGTAGCTTCTTCTTTGACCCATATTTAATGCTTGTCCTATAATCATTTGGATCTTGGTGATGGATGGATGGAGAAATTAGATCAGTAAAGTAGAGTTGAAGTTGTCTGTGGTGGTTTGAGAGAAAATCATCCTCATAGGCCTATAGGGATTGGAACTATTAGGAGATATGGTCTTGTGGAATAGATGTGACTCTGATGGAGGAGGTATATCCCTAGGGGATGGGCATTAATATTTTAGAAGCTCAAGTCAGTTCACTTCTTGCTGCCGGTCGATCTGGATGTAGAACTCCAGTATCACATCTTCCATGCTTCCTGCCATGAAACTGTAAGCCAGTCTTCAGTTAAATGCTCCCCTTTATAAGAGTTGTCATGGTCATAGTATCTCTTCACATCAATAAAAGCCTAGGACAATGCCCTACTAAATGTGTCTTTGTAGAGTGGAAATAACTAGGGAGGAAATATTCTAAAGCTATATGAAGAAATATGATAGAAGTTTCCCATTCTCCTAACCCCAGTCTGCTTAGGGACATTTTCACAAAACTCACTCAGCATCCTGACTCCTTATTATCATGGTTGTCCAGAAAATGACCACAAGGCAACTGGATATTAGATTGCAGAGTCTTACATTTATTGTCTGAGGTGGTTGATACTGTCCAGGCTGACATTCCTTCACATGTATTTTTTAACTTTCTACATTAGAAGATAAGAAGCACCATCAGCAAGCTTGCTCCGTAACCACATACACTACCCCATACCTGAGTTGGACTATTTTTACTCCTCAATCACTATGCACTGCTGACTGAACTCTAAATGAAATATGTCACAGCTGTCATCCTCTCGTGGAGACCTCAAGAGCAGCTTCTTTTATTTGAATCCATACTTCTCAATAGACCCCAGAACTCCATTTTCTAAATACATTCTCATCGCCTTCCCGTTCTGCTCTGCTCCTCTTTGAAAGAAGAAGGCAAAAGTCATTGGGGGATTAGTTAGGGAAAAGCATTTTGTCTCACTAGAGTCAGAAGTACTTTGTCAGCAGAGTAGTTTGCCAGTCTTGGCCTGAAAGAACAAGTTACCTAGAAGTACTCTCAACTGGAGTTCAGAGTCAAAGCTGCCGTAAGTAGAGCATGTGTTTTCCTCAAACTCATGTGCAAGCACTCAAGGTCTAGAAGAGTGGTATTTGGTCACACCTTCAGGCACATTAGGCTCATAAGGGCATAGTCTTTAAAAAAAAAAAAAATGTAGGTTCCACGAGATTCAAGGAGAAACAGCTATCTGCATAGCATCAAGCATCTTCAACAGACTCCACATCTGCCACTGTCTTTTATTTTGGAATTCCCAGCTTAGGTTCATAATATTAATGTCTATTCTTCAAACCATCTAGTCTACCATGCAGTGCTACAACAGACCGTGATGTCTAAGAATAAGAAAATTCCTCATGCTCGAATTCTATACAGCAATGACTTTTAGAATTAGAGTGAAGTGCACATGTGGCTTGCTTCTCTACTCTCCCACACAAGTCCCTTCCTGCTAGGCACTCTCCCACAGCAAGCATAGTGAGGCTCACTTCTTCAGCTTGACTCTGCATTTTCCCTCTGAAGCTCTGCTTTCCACAACCCTGCACCCCCTATGCAGCAAACGCGAGGGGGGGGGGGTTCTTTCGCCATCTCTGACCACTCTGAGAGGCGTCAAGGAGCCGCGGGTACCAGCTTGAGTAAGACAAATGACAAAAATTCCCCAGCCTCAGTAGTAGTGTGAGTAGGACTCTCCCAGAGAACCAGGTGCAGCTAGTGCCTGTCATTGAAGAAAGGAGATTAGGGTCCCATGCTTAGATCATAGAAAAGAGGTTATCAGAAGTCACAGTTATCGTAGGCCATAAAACTAGTTCCTGATAACCCGACAAAAGACAATCTTTGGATCAGAAGAATCCCCCTCACAGCCTTGCGATTCCAAGTTACCAAAGGGTATTGTGTCTGAGTTAACGACTTACCTTGAAAGAATTAGATTCAAGATCCATAATATAGGCGGCTCATATTGGTTAATTAAAAAGATTGGCCCTAGGGAAAAGCAGAACAGGCCCAGGAATGTCTGGACAGGCCAGAACAAAGGCTGTTAAGTCGTTCCAGGAACTGGCTGGCCATAAAGATAGGGGAGGCATGCAAGGTTATGGGCCTCTTAGCGCAGCGCCTCCCTGTCTCCTGCCCTCCTCCTGACTTGGGTCAAACATTAGCCAGATGTTCTGCTAACATAGATAAGCACCTGCCTTCTAGGATTGCTGTTACCCCAATCTTCACATACTAATTGCTGATGTTTAAACTAACCAATTGTGTGAAAACGCACCAAGTATGCCCCTACTCCCAACTCTTTTGTATATAAGCCCCTAGCCCCCGAGCCTTGGGGTCAATCCCTCTGTCTCCTGTGTGAGATACGTGTAGATCCGGAGCTCCAATAATAAACTGCCTCGTGTATTTGAATCAAGACGGTCTCTCGTGAGTGATTCTTGGGTGCGCAAAATCTCCGTATGGAGGTCTTTCAACCTCACCCACCTTCCCTCCCCTTCACCGTAAGCATTCAAAGAATTTCTAACTACTCTGTATATAAGTGTCAAGACCTCCCCAGCCCCTCCCCAGAGCTCGGGGTCCTCACTGTGGACCTTCGCTGTGGGGATGTTTGTAATCTAAGACAAGACACATAATAACGGACTCATGCAATCTGTAGCAGACTTCACAATAAAGGACTCTTAAGCAAATTTCAGAGAACTTCACAGTTCTTGAACTCTCCTGGGTTTCTCCCAGAACCGGGACATAACAAAAGTGACATCACAAATCCCCGTTACTTCTAATTATTTATGGACAGAATAAAATATTGATCCCTTACAGGTGTATTAAGTACTCAGAGAAAATATAGGTTCTTCGAATTCTGTGCATAGTGGACAATAAACAATCTTTGTCTCTGCATTTCTGTTCTCTCTATCTCTCTCTCTCTCTGCATGTGTGTGTGTGTACGTGTGCATGTGCATGTGTGTGGGGCAGTATACATGTATTCTGTGATTTCTTTCTGGTGATTAAGACACTTATATGTTCTATTTTCTGAACAAAGGTTGATGGCATATAAGGACATTAATTTCATGCAATGAAATATACTAAAGTTAAAGTTAGTGACTGAATGGCCTTCACCTTTGAAAACTTACACAACACAGTTGTTGCATGAAAATAGCAATGATTCATGCTAAATCAGAACATTCTGACATTTTGCCAAGTATGAAATTTTGTGTGGTTTGAATTTCAGTACTGGCCAGTGAGTTTGATAACTTTATACCTCTATACTACAATCTAAAACAAGAATTAATGTTCTCTATATTTGTCTACAAACCTGAGCAAAGGAGATTATTTATTAATATATTGCCAAAGATTCTTAGTCTTGAACTAGGTTTAATAATGTTCTCTCTATTTTTTTTTTGCCTCAGTGCTTAAATCATCACAATGTCCATGTTGTTTCACATGGCCATTTGTGGACTCAAGTTTTCATTTATCCTCAGCGTAGGATTTCCTCTACAAAGGCAGTTTTCTCGGATGGTTATTGCTCTGGAAGTCAGGTAGGTTAAGTCATCATTTCTCTGGGTGTGCTGTTCGCTGAGGCATTGAATAGGTGCTCTCATGAGTGTGATGTGTTATATTTACAATAAAATGTGTCTTCATGTTATAAAAAGAGGATAGATTACTAACCCAGATAGCATATGATCTATATGTTACAGACTTTGTAGAGAGCTACAGACTCTTCTTAAAATGCTCCATACCCCACCATTCTTTAACACTGTTGATTGCCATGACTTTATTTACCAAACATTAATTTAAAAGACTTTGATTGTTTCATGTATAGTAATTGTTAGGTCTTACCTAAAGTAAAGTCACTCCTTAATTCAAAATAATAACAATGCTCAGCTACATCTTCTTATAAATGGCCCGACCAAACAATTACTTCATAGCTAGTAGCACAGAGGACAAAGTTAATCTTCTTATGTGGATACCTGTATTTTAGAGAATGATTTATTCAAGGGCTTTCACTCACCCATTGAAAAGTCATGGAACCTAGGCATGTATGTATAACTGTGCACCTGGATTCTATATTTTTCATTTATGAATATGTCTATTTTTAGGCAACTTCATAACACCCTTGCTGTTGTAGCTTTCAGCATTTTGAAATCAGCAGTCAGTTCTACAAAAACCTCATCTTTAAAAAATACTTTAAGATAATTTTAAATATTGTTGAGGGTTGTTTTTACATTTAGGTAGATATTTAATTAACAAGTAAGAATCTTTAAATAAATAGCTACTATGATTTGTGATTGCATTAAATGTAAATATTATCTTGGAGAAAATGAAGATCTTAATATTGTGAAGCTCATCAATTTCTGTTCAGTTTGAGTATGTTTATTTAGGACTATTGGTTTGCGTTTGTGTGTGCAAGTATGTGTGTGTGCACTTCAGGTGCATTTTGGGTATCTGCAGATGTACACGTATGTATGTGTATATGTATGTAGGTATATGTGTATATAGCTATGTATTTGTATTCACATTCAGGTACACTTGTATGTATCTACCTGCAGGTGTGTGTATGTGTGTATGTGTGTGTGTGCGTGTGTGTGTGTCTGTATACACATGTATATGGTAGCTGTATGTATACATATGCTGGTGTATGTGCCTACATCTGTCTGTCTGTGTATGTGTATCGTGAAGCTGTGTGTGAATGCATATTCAGGTGCAATTCTGTGTGTCTATCTGCATGTGTGTGGGGGTATGGGTGTGCATGTATTCAAACATGGGCACGTGTGCTTGTATGCAGGTTAATGTGTACTCGAATTGGGAGACCAATGGGAAATCTTAGGCTTTGGTTCTCAGGAGCCTAAGCTAGACGGCCAGTGTTCCAGGACACCTTCCGATTCCAGCTACCCAACAGTGCAATTTCAAGTTTGTCACTTTAAGTATATTTTAATGTGTTTTCTTGAGATCAAACTCAGACTCCATGCTTGTGTCCTGAGTACTCTACCAACTGACTGATCCAGCACTCCACTCCTAATTAGACCTCACCATATTAGCAGGGTTTTTTCTTTTACTTTTTTTTCTCTAATACAGAAATTTTATTTCATGTTTTATATCTATAACTTTATTGTTATATTTCAATTTGTTTCTAAGTATTTATTTTAATATTCGTAATATAACAAAAATTTATATTCTCAATCCTTTGTTGTGCTAAAAGTGTGTAATGACTCTCACTTTGGAAGAAGAAGACCCCCCAGGTGCTGTCCTTTCAAACTACCAGAGGACATACTTGAGCACCAAGGAGGAAGGAAACTGACGGTGGCACTCCTAACTGTGGCAGGCTCATCGTGCAACAGAATGTTTTCTCTATTTTCGTCCTCAATATACCATATTTAAGTGTAAGCTTATTTGTTTTGATGTATGTATTTTGTACTCTGTACGTAAAATTCCAAACATTTTAAAACACATATAAAGGAGATATTAAAAACAGCATTGTAACTCCAGGCTAAAATACCAAAGGGTCACTGAAGGGAATCACCGTCCGACTTGATGGTGCTGTACTTAGGAACCTGTGGGTTTCTGAACAAAGTGGCTAGTTCCAGGTATGAGATATTTTTCCATGACTAGGTCATGACCCGTTCATCAATCAGTACATGTTCTTCATCACAAGTAGAGGGTAATTATCATTCTACAGAAAACCCTGCTTACCTTGGATGGAAGATGTGGAGAACATAGGCTGGGCCTGAGCTGGAAGTCCACCGTGCTGGTGAGCATTGTAACTGAGTAGAAAGAGCCCCATTGATCTTACCCTAGTGTGAAATTCATGAAAGAGAGATGTCTCCTGCCAGGCTACATGTCCACTCATATTAGATATTGTGATTCTCTTAGTAGTTCCATTATTAGTTCTGAGTTTTTTACCATTATAGTTCTTCTTTACAAAGATCATTTAAAGAGCATTCCCTTATGTGGAAATAATACATTCATTTTAAATTGTATGCCTTTCATTTCTACTTTCTGGTTAGTAATGCCAGCAGAATGTTTAACAGAAGTGCTGGGATAAGCATAACTGACTGTGTCCCAGCATTAAGGCCTTCCCAGTTCTTACTACTTACTTGCTGGGAGTGAGGTAATGCCCAATCACACTGTCAGTTTTCTCCACATTAGCTTATTTCTCCATAATCTGAAGCCTGGACAATAACCTTTCATTGGGTGTTGACCTACCTGAAATGAAGCCCCCTGGGCTCCAAGAGATGTCGCTAAGGCCTGGGATCTGTGTTCTACATTTCATCCTGCCTGTCTTCCACTTGTTGAAACTTTAGAGTCCCTTAGATAGAAATATGACTTGATTTCTTTTTAAAAAAGAAAAGAAACAAAACAAAACAAAAACCTGAAGACAGATGTTTCTCTCATACTCCTGAGCCACAGTCTCCCCTCCCCATTCATTTCAGTCCACTACACACACTTCATCTTTCCCCCAGATCCACCACCTCCTTCCATTTCCCTTCAGAAAAGAGCAAGCCGCCATGAGACTGCATCCATACAGGACAAAACAAGACAGAACAAGACAAGTCAAAGTCCTTATATTCAAGGCTGGACTAGACAACCCAATAGAAGGAAGAGAGTCCCAAGAGCAGGCAAAGGAGTCTGATTCACTGGCTCACTGGCCTGATTCACTGGCCTGATTCACTGGCTCACTGGGCTGATTCACTGGCTCCCATGACTAGGAATGCCACAAAGCACTTAACAGCCATAAGTACACAGAAGATCTGATGCAATGTAGCAGAGGATGGCCTAGTCGGCCATCAATGGGAGGAGAGGCCCTTGGTCTTGTGAAGATTATATGCCCCAGTTATGATCCCCAGGGGAATGCCAGGGCCAGGATGTGGGAGTGGGTAGGCTGAGGATCAGGGCAAGGGAAGGGTATAAGGGACTTTCGGGATAGCATTTGAAATGTAAATGAAGAAAATATGTAATAAAAATAAAAAATAAAATAAAAAAAAAAAGAAGATCTGATGCAGACATTGCAGATCCCGTGCTTGCCTGATTGGGCTCTGTGAGCCAGTGTGAACCCTGTTCAGTGGATTCTGTTGCCATGTTTTGGTGTCTTCAACCCCTGTGACTCCTATGATATTTCTTCCACTGATTGAGATCTCCAGATCTCCAATTCTCTCTCTCTCTCTCTCTCTCTCTCTCTCTCTCTCTCTCTCTCTCTCTCTCTCTCTCTCTCTCTCTCTCTCTCTCTCTCTCTCTCTCTCTCTCTCTCTCTCTCTCTCTCTCTCTCTCCACATATCTGGCTGTGGATCTCTGCATCTGCTCCCATCTGCCATAGTGACTGGGGTGGGCATTTCTGCTTAACAACTTGACAAGGCACTGATCATATTTGTCTTTGCACTTCACTTTCAAAGCGTCTAAGCAGGCTATATTCCATTCTCCTATCCTAACCTCAGTCTTAACAGTCAATGCTTTTCAGGAAAGGACGGCCTATGAACCTTAGAGGTGCTTCCTCTTAGAAAGCCAGACCTCACCTTATCTCTCTTCATTCTCTTCAACTGTAATTAATGTTCAAGGGCCCATAGGGAATCAAAGACAAGTGGAAGCAACATCCTCTACACATAGGAAGCCTGAAGAAGCTCTCCATTAAGCCAACCATACATAGCTATGAAGGGTGTGTGTGACTCCTGTCTCCTCGCTCCCATATACAATAGAATTTTCCTGTTCTCACTGATCTACAGTAAAAGGGACAGACTTAAGTCCCCTGCCTCAAATAAGCACTCACTTTACTTCCAGGAATTTAGTTCATTTAAATTTTGTTTAATCAGCTCTCTTCCATGCTTAACTATAGCACCGTTTCTTGATTTATCTCTCTTTCTCCTGTTACATGAGGATGGCAATGGAGACTCCTGTAACTTTTTACCTCTGAACTGAAAAGTTGTTTTAATTTATTTATTCAACTTCTGAGAATATCCAAACAGTATTTATGAAAGCACTTACTGTCTCCTTAGAGTTTTAGAGGAACTTGAAAAAAAATGGAAGAAGTTAAAATCACATCATTCATTAGGTTCTATATGCAAGCCTATGGTCTCTAAAATAGGTACTACCCGGAACTGAAATGGACCTAGCATTTTGCTCAGGGAGAATGTACTCAATATTGGAAGAGTTTCTACACTGCTGTGATTTAATACTGTGTGATTAATAGTCACTAGTTAATAATACCATGATATGCATGCACACTGTAGGATGTTAAATGGTTGACATTTAAAGAAATCATTAATCCCTGGTTCTTCTTTCATATTTTAGTGAGTAGAGCACAAGTGTCTATTCTCTAGAGGAAATTCCAGTTTTGTTATGCAAGGACTAAAGAGATTGAATTCAATGGTTGATATTAAAATAGGATTCCACAGAAAGTTAGCTAGCACACTAGAACATTGTCTTATGAGAATTTTCCTGTATAATTTTGTATTTGACACTTTAGCAAATTATGGGCCTCACCCCTAGACAAAGAAATGCTAGCAAAAAAAAAAAAAAAAAAAAAAAAAAAAAAGGATTGCTAAGAGAAAGGAAAGCACCCTGTCCTAGAGAGGAGCTCATAACTGGTTACCTAATACAAGGTTTTGAGCCTTGAAACCATACACAGACAAACAACAAAATGTAGACTTAATAGATTGAGTTTATTTTTTTTGCATATGTGTGTGCATGCAAAAATAATAAAAAAGAGGTTATTATATAAGGGTAGAGAAGTGGGCATGGGATTAGAGAGAGGAGATGTAGGAAGGACTGGATGAAAGAAATGGAAAGGCAGATCTTTTGATTCAAAATATATTTTAATAAAAGAATCCAAAATGCAGACAATGCTATGTCCTAACGTGTGGCAATGGAAGATGGGACGGCAGAAGTCAAACATTTGGCCTTCTTTCTGAGAAACAGAGAAAGTCTACAGATGAAGCCCAGGACAGAAACAAGATATTGCTAAGGAATGAGCCTACAGTATAGGAACATTTGTAGCCACTGTTGTCCTATTGAGGGTATCTGCCAGGCTTCCCATAAGTACCATGCAACTTCCATAAAGGTACATGCAAATTCTGTGTGTGTGTGTGTGTGTGTGTGTGTGTGTGTGTGTGAGAGAGAGAGAGAGAGAGAGAGAGAGAGAGAGAGAGAGAGAGATTTTCTTCAAAATAAAATAGGATAACCAAGAGTCCATCTGAACTATCTGCCAGTATATTTGATAATATTCTGCAACAATTGCCACTGACAAGACTTTTCAAGCTCCCGTAAAATATAATTCATTACCAGCCAATCTTCAAAACACCTACTATAGAGGTTAAGATGGAGGTTATTTGAGATATCTCTGTTTGCCCACACTCTAAGTATCTAGATTTGCTCATAACAGCTATATAATTTATACTGTGAAATAAATAAAGACAATGGTGGCCACTCAAGCAATCAGTGCCATTGACCGGAGCATAAGAGGGCACCGTGGATAAGCACCTGGTTCCTGATCTGTGGGTGTAAATAGATCAGCTAGTCTTGGCCTCTTCTTCCTACAAATACTGACTTCATCGTAGGAACAAAAGTGCAGGACTGCAGTCCCTGAGATGCTGGAAAATGTCATCGAAATATGAGTGAAATCCAAATGAGATTAATCATTTATACTTCTTTCCATAAATAAATTAACCCATATTTTTGTATATGAGTTACATTTTACCCTTTAAATTCTGATTATACTTTATAGACAAAAAATATATATTCATACACTTAATTTACATATTAATTATATATATATATTACATTATTCCACAGATCCTATTTCTATCATTTTCTGGCATATTAATGATATTTGAATGGCTATTATATGCTACCTGTACTTATAGTAAAATATATTAAGTAAGTATATAACATAAGACACGCATGGTAAGTGCTTTATGAATACTACATTTTAAATTTATACTGCTTTATTTGTTGAGATATGAGGAAAAATAAGACCTACAGAGTTGATTTAAGTCTAAGCCAACTTGGACACAGTCTGAAACATGCTATTCTCTGTCAACCAGTGGAGTAATTAGCATCTCACAGAGAAACCGGCTACAGTCCAGTAAAGGTCTGTTCGGGTGTCATTACTGTCTTTCTCCTTCTAGATCAGCTAGCTGTCTTTTCTATGTTAATTTATTAACCCCTCTGATTTCCACAAAAGGAACCGAAGTTAGTCACCTTGAGAATTAAAGGAGCATAATCCACACAAGCACACATGACAGGTTACTGCTGTTTCTCTTCTGCCAAAAACTTCCAACAAGTTTGATTTGGTCACAGTGTCCACATGACAAATACGACATGCAACTCCTAGCCCGGTCTCTGACTTGTTTAACAGGATTCTAGAATGTTGTTTAGGATGTTTTCTACTTTCAGGTACAAATTCTGAGGTTGCCACTGTAAAGGCACAGGGTGAAAGAGCCTTGCTATCTCGTGATTTGGCGATTCTGTGTCTTTTCAGTGAAAATTACTTCGCTGGGCTTCAGATGAAGGGTTTTGGACGTTCCTAACAGAATTATAGGCTTGCGTGTGCTGGCATGGTGCTTGCATGTACTTACATGGTGCTTTGTAACAACATGAGCTTCTCTCCCGGTACCACACCTCCTTTGCCCATGCATTTGGTTTCATGGAACTCTGGAGAAATGAAAATAATAACTTACAATTCCCTTTCTGGCATAAGTAACACATAATAAATGTACAAATATTGAAACTTTTGTGTAGTAACGGATTGCCATAAGTGTACCTCAAAAGTGTATCAGTTCCTATTTCAGATCTTCGTACTCCCTGGAGCACTGCACAGGGATGGTCCCAGGTATCCAGAGGGCGTTGCTTTCTTAGCTGAGTACTCTTCATTGCGTCCACACTGATCATCCATCCCACCCCCCACCCCCAGCGTTGTTTGTCTCCTAGACAAGAGAAGTTATAAGGCAGCAACAGTGCCTATAAAGACAGTTCTGTCCATGACACATCAGGTGCTATGGAAAGAATTGATGTAGCAGGAAAAGAAGGAAGGAAAGAGGAAAGGAAAAAAAGAATAAAGTATTTAGTTAATATTTTTGATGATCTGTCCCTAAGTTGCTTACATGCTATGATTTCTTTTTGTGAAAATCCTCATTTCCTTTCCTTCAGAGCTCACTCAACTGTGGCGTTTAATGACTTTATGCCTTCCCTGATGGGACTCAAATTACAAAGGGAGAGGAGAATTAACACTCATCTCAAACATTTTAGAAAAACTTGAAAGAGTGTTTCATATCTTTGGATGAAATAACATTCTGTTCTCTAAATCGTAGCTCTGAACCTTTCTTGAGATCATTGTGGGGGAAGAACTTTCCACAGAACTGTCTCCAAGCAGTATGGGAAATATCAAGCAGTTGCATTTGCTTTAAAATGCTGATTATAATAACAATGTAACTCTCTTTGCCTTTCAGCTTGGGATCACATAATGTTCTTTCACACTGGCCTTAATACAGAGTGCAGAAATTTCTGTGTAAAAGCTGGCCTGCTCACTGGGACCACTGATGGTTTTAAAATTGTAGGTGGACAAGTGAGTGAGGAATTTTTAATATGTAGCCAGATGACATAGTATTGGCTGCTTGAAGACAGATATTGTTGTTTTGTTGTTTTGTTTCCCAATGTATGAAGAACTTAAAGTCAGAGATCAAGTTTGCGATCTCAACTCTAATTGCATAAAGGGACACAAATCCAATCTTCACCTTGTTGGTCATCGAAGGGAGGAGACACCCTTGGTCCTGTGAAGGTTCTATGCCCCAGTGTAGGGGAAATGGGAGGCGAGGCCCTTGGTCCTGTGAAGGTTCTATGCCCCAGTATAGGGGAACACCAGGGCCAGGAATCGGGAGTGGGTGAGTTGGTGAGCAGGGAAAGGGGAGAAGGGGTTTCCGGAGGGGAAACCAGGAAAGGGGATAACATTTGAAATGTAAATAAAGAAAATATCTAATAAAAAAGAAACAAAGGGTTTAGATGACTTCTGCTCTTCTCCCCAATTCTTTACAATCTTTTATAGGTCTGGCAGGGGGAGATATTTGATATACTCTCACTCCATAGGTAGCCCAGCTGACCTGTAATGTGGGACCTCAGTGTTTCCTCTTTGATTCTCATCCCTTTGTGGTGTTTAACTCTCAGATCCTGTATCTAAAACCAGCCTGTCCACTGTTGTTCTTTCAGAGAGTTCAATTTCTGACCTACATGAAGACTGAAAGAGTAAACTTAAGGGGGATTTGAATTATTCCCAGTACACTCTATCAGGCCCAACATTCTAACACAGGGACAAATAGTAATTCTTGATTTTCTTAGGGAAAGATGTTTGTTTCTTATGAACAAGCCCTGACTACACTTCTAGGATGACACCGAGTAGCTATTACCTTGGGAGTCTTTTCCATACTTTTCAAAAGATCTGGATTCTTGCATCAGTAGATTATGTAAATAGTTCAATTAAGGCATTCTGATACTAGCCAAACCTAAAACATACAGAATATAGTGGCTTTATGGGCATTGTTAAATACAGTAGTATAACACAATTATGAGGGTAACTGAAAGAGTGAGGCTTAGCGCTCTTACATGTTCAAGTCACATAACAAGCAATGAAGCCAGGATTCAAACCTGGTTGCCGTAATTTAAGACTCTATCCGTACTCTGTTCTCTCCAGCTGACTCCAATGCCCCAGGAGTTACTGCTTCCTGACGACAACCACAGGTATCACAGCATCATTTTTACTCCACTGAACCTGGCCCCACAAAAACCGGACCTAATTATAAAATTTGATCCATAAAATTAAAATAAAATGTCTTTCACGTATAAGGCAGGCTAAGAAAGTAAAACCAGAAAAATTACATGGTTATGATTCTTAATAGTTGATTGATATTTCTCTCTCAAGTGTGTGGCTTTGATCTCGGGTAGGAACTCCACAACACCATAAACATCCCTGCAGCCTTACTCTGCAAGCCTGCACCTTTGATTCCCAGGCCTCTGTAACTTTAAAGCCATTGTTAAGAGAGGTCTACAGTGCTCAATTTCTGATTCATTTCATGAGAACAGCTGGAGTCAACAACTCTCAGAGGCTTTTCTTTCTCCTCCAGAATTACTTCTGTAATTATCGCTGTCTACTGTGGGCTGTGGAATATGTCTTTTTTACTCAGAATTGTAGGGGTTTTTGCACAAGGTCACCATGCACCTAATTTAAGAAGTAATTACTAACCTCAATTTCTGCTTTTATTCAAACTCCTTAGGAAAATGTGATCAAATGAAGTAATGTGATTGGCTTGCTAGAATCAGCCCTGTTTCTCCCATTTAAGTTGTGGATTTTTCTAAATTTCCTACTAAGCCTTGAGCTAGAAGAAAGGAAATATGAAAAAAATGGGTAGATAAGACCACTATATAAGTCTATATAAGTCCACTGTAATGTCTCAGACACAATTGACATATTTTAACTACAGTAAATTACATTTGTATAAGATAAAATATTCAAACTCAAGAACTAATTAACAAGGAAAAACAATTTATCAATCATGGTTTAGAGATGAACCTTATAAAAGGCACTGCTCACACGTGCTATTATACTTTACAGTGGAAACAGTTCCTAAGGAATCAGGGATTCTTCTCCACCTAATGATAGCATAAGCAGCCTAGGAAAAAATAACTTAGAGAGCACACTTTTGTTCTTGATCTATACTTCTGAAAAGCCCATAACTCCCCTAACTTGGTGTAGTCTGAGTACACATAGAAATAAAAGGCAAGGAAACACCATTTAAACTAATCATGAAACACAGGACATGAGTACAATCCTAGACTCTTTGGGAAGCTAAACCAGGAGGATCTCGGAAGCTCAGAAGAGCAGACTGGGTCACATAAGTCAATTCAAACAGCATCAGACAAATCTATGGAAAGTTATAATCAGAATGTAGACAAAAGTCCTGTAATCTTGATAAATATTTTCAGCACACTGAAATGCCATTGTTTGGAAAGTTTCTCAATGTGGTATTTTTCTTCAGATAACACAGAGTTACAAAACCCTCTGGAGTTACCCTCAAGGGCAAGGGATCTTATATTCCATCCTCATTATTCTAATATGTCTGGGTGGTAGACATAATTCATGTCTTAGGGACATTTGTTTCAGGATTTCTCTTAAGTAATGTTTTTCAAAAGAGCACAGCTGGGAACATAGCATTATAATAATCCCTGTAGCCTAAACATCTGTGTGTATATGTGTGCATCACTTCTGTGTGTGCTAAGAGGTGTAATTTGCAGAAAAACATCCATGATGAATTACTTTTAATAAAACAAGAAAAGCAGAAGTTAAGTGATGATTTGGGACAAACGATTATGAATGAAGTACTCTAGTAGCAAAAGCATCTTGTCAATAATCTTCTTCACATGTTGCAAGGATTTACATACACAGGTCATGATGTGGGAAGTAGACACACTGACGGCTTTGATTTGAGTTTTCCTATTTATGTAAATCTATTTACTTGCTCAATTATGCAGAATTCTTACTTTCTAAATGCTAAATTAATGCTTATTAAAATAATCAGGGTGTTTTCTTATTCTGTTTCTATCCTGTCTATGAAAGGAATATGAGGCTGACAATGTTTTAATTTACCCTACAATCTCACATCGCTATCTCTCTCACATCATGTGGGAGTTGAGGAAGGCTGCTCTGTAAAGAGAACACTTGAGTGTTGAGGGCCATCCTTTGTTAATCAGTGTTGGTTAGCTGAAAGCACTGAATGGATCCTGACATGAGAGCATGCAGCTGTCCTTTGGGCACAGGAAGGAGGAAAGGAGTGTCATTTTACAAGAGTAGCACTGATCCATTTATGGGTTGTTAAAGGAACTTCAAGCAATGAGAACCACATCAGGGCTCTCTTCTCTGAAAGTAAAACAAGGAAAAAGCAAAACCAAGAAAACAATAAAATGAGTGGATTACCAACAATGGATTCAGTCATATGTTGCCAATATAGTCTTTGCCTATTAACGAGACAGTCCATTGAGTATAGACTGGGAATGGATGTCTAACAAAAACTGAACCCAAGAAATGCTGGCACAGTGGAATAATTAAGGAACTTTACCTTTCTGTGGTTTATAAAATGGTTTTAATGGCAACTTATGTCAATGTATGCTATTTGCCCCACCAGTACAGTCACTTCAGGCCCTCTCTATCACATAGTAATTTAGAGTCTGGGCCAGCTGAAAATTTTTATCTCTGGTGTACTTTACCCAAAGGATAAATGAGTTAGCTGCCTGTCACCAGTTGCTAATATTTGGACAATTCTTCTTCTATCTCTTAGAACAGTTACTACTGAACCCATTACTGTCATTTTCCAAAACCAATATAATTTCTGAAGTCCTTGCTCTATTTCCCATCTTTAATGACTGCCAGTGACTCAGATTTTCTGTGTTCCCATCAAAATCCACCATTCTCGTCTAACCCCTCAGATTCTATCACTGCCAAATGCATATATATATATATATATATATATATATATATATATATATATATGTGTGTGTGTGTGTGTGTGTGTGTCAAGATACTATCCTCAAGAAATTTGCAATTTCTAATAAAACAACTATTGACATTGGAAAACTTGGTTTTTTTTTAACTTGTTGATTGGTAGTGTTAAAACAATATAGGCTATTTCCTTTGCCTCTGTAGCCTTCCAGAATTTGAAGGCAAGACCTTATTTCTGACACCATAAACTTTAGGCACAGGACTTGGAAGAACAGAGCTAGCACTGAACTGAAAGCCTCATCTATGTGGACTGGATCCCACAGTTTCTGAAAGTAATCTGCAATCCACCAAGGGAGAAAGGCAACCAGTAGACCTATACCACTGGAAAGCCTAAAAGCCATAGCAATAGCTTGACTGGAAACATTCCCAGTTAGGCAATAGTAGGACCTCTCTCAGGATTTAACAGCCATTTGATTTTATTTAAGATACACAGTTGGAGAAACTTCATGTCTGGTTTGGTAAAACTAGCAAACTACTTATGTCTGGAGGGGTTAGAAGCCATACAGGAGAACCTATTCCTGCCATTTTCTAAAACCAATGTAATTTCTAACCATGTTCTAAATACTTAAATCTTTAGACTCACATATGCGTCAATGTCTCACCCATAATCCTAACTGCTTCTTTTGCAACAGATGGAGACCATTACAGCAATCAACAACTGGCCAAAATACATAGAATAAAGGACTATGGGATGTCTAACCAAAACCAATACATTTGCAATATAACATATATCCCTACACCTCAGGGAAAACCATGGGAGTTGGAACAGAAATATTATAAGAGCCAGAGGCCCAGGATGCTTCTTGCTAGAAATATACCCTAGGCATGAAAGGGGAAATGAACCCATGAAGTCAGAACAATTTGGTTGCAGGAACAAATTCAGCATGACAACATCACCTGACAAGTCAATGGGAATAAGAAAAGTTCACCTAAACCTAATCCTAGACAAAGAGCCACGCATGGTCCTTGGCTGCTAAGAGAGAGATAGTTACTTGCTTTAGAGATGAGCTACTACATAAGATAGCTCATCACATTTGACTAATCTTGAATATATATACAAACAATTCTAAGTTGACTGAGTAGAGTGTATGTACAGAAAAGAACAATAGTTAAAGTAAAGGTATGAATTTGGAAAAAGGGTCATGTGAGGAGTTTGAGTGGGGTGTTACAGTGACGGTGATATAGATACATTGTTCATGTGTGAAATTCTCATAAAACTCAGTTACAAAATAGCAGTAATTATTCTATTGATTATCATCATTTGAATGCTTGCCTCTCTATCAAATACATTTCTAATACCATGGTGTAAGAAGCTAGACATATCAAGTCTCAGAAAAATTGAAACATTTTAAACATAAATAATATAATTATGCTGAGCTTGTACTGTAATTTGGATCTTGAATGTCCCCCAAAAGTCCCCCATGTTGAAGACTTGGTTATTGGCCTGTGGTAATGTTGTGAGATGAAGAAACCTTTAGGCTGGGCAGTGGTGGAGCACACCTTTAATCCCAGCACTTGGAAGGCAGAGGCAGGAAGTTTTCTGTGTTTGAGGCCAGCCTGGTCTACAGAGTGAGTTCCAGGACTGCCAGGGCTACACAGAGAAACCCTGTCTCAAAAAAACGAAACAAAAAACAACAACAAAAAGAAAAGAAAAGAAAGAGGAAGAGGAAGAGGAAGAGGAAG
>NC_034607.1:48012513-48035003 GCF_900095145.1 Mus pahari
GAGGAGAGGAGAGGAGAGGAGAGGAGAGGAGAGGAGAACTTTAGGACATTTGACCTGAAGCCAGGAAACTAGGTCATTGGGTACACTGCTCTAAAGTCTTTCCCACTTTCTGTACTGTTTGTTGTTTTCTAGTGGCCATGTGGTAACCATGTTTCCTTGCTTAGTGTTTCCACCATTGTTTTCAGCCTCATCACCGGTTCAAACAACAATGGACTGAGCATTCTGAAACTAAAAACCCCCGGGTAGAATCTCTACACTGGCACTGATAGTCTCAAGCATCTTTCACAATGACAGCAAGCTGGGTACCAACCTAGAGAATCTGGCTGTAGGTGCACGTAAAAGAAGCAGAGGATATTTTCAGTGTAGACCTAAGAGCTCTCATTACATTGGCAACACACTGTTATATACGACAGCATTTGTACAAGGACTCATATGAGGTTAAATTTCCCAAGGCCCTTTGCCCATTAAAACCACTGAATTTTAGTTTGAAATGTCACTGAGGCAGGTGGAAGCCAAGGTCCAGTATTGTGAAAGATGGGATTAGCAGCTGACTTCAAAGGGAGGGACTTAAGCAAACACCAAAAGTAAGCAGCTTGAATTTTAATTTTAAATGACTTTGAATTTGAATTCCCCCCCCAAAAAAATGGTTGAAATTACCGTACAGTTCTAACAAGTAACTTTTTACTTTAGTATTCTATAGAAATACAGAATTTAAGTATTTTATTCTTTAGAGATAAAACCATTCATTTCATTTAGTGTCCGTTTTCTGATGGTAGTCCATATGTAGTTATTCCTTTCAGACTTCATTGTCAACAAACTTAGGCCATGTTTTCTCTCCTTAAGCTTTTGCACACTGTGATGGACAAAAGAACTAATTTATCCAACTGGCAGAAGAAACGTATTTTAAAGGAAGGGCAAGGTTTTAAACTCAGATTTACATAACTCTTACACAACTCCCCAAACATCTATCCAGTCTCTCTCTTCTCATCATTCACATTCCTCTTATTGCTATTGGGCCTCAACATAGAATTTTTATAGTAGGTTCAATGCCATTGGTGAAGAACAGAGACAGATTTAGAAATCCCCAAATCTCTGAATGCACATTCAACCACATAAAATACCCTTTTCTAGTACAGAGACAGGCTCTACACAGTTTCTCCCTCTTAAAATAATGCTCCATTTTAACTCGACATACCAGCAATATTTGCAGAGCAATTTTGAATACTACCGAACACTCTCGTCTATAAATCTGTAAGATAAGTGGTGGAATTGTACAACATAGCTACTCAGATTGATGTGGAGAATTAAATATTTTTTTTGTCATGTATTCCACAAAGTAAACGGCCTTCAAGTCTAGAAGTTCTGTCTTTGTCACAGTTCTTATGCATTACCGTGAGCTTACTGTAAACCCAAAGTTTACCAGTACTTTCACAAAAGATTCTGATAAACAATTAAGTCAAAGAACACCATATTTTCCTGGTGGGAAATTCATAGCAAAATGAAGATCAATCAATAAAGAAATGCCCTATAGGTTTTTACAATAATAGTCTGAGTCTAGCAAAAGGGCTTAGTGGGTAATGGTGGCTTACTGCCTGACTGCAGTAAAGTTCAGTTCCTACATCCCACATAAAGGTTTAATGAGTAGGACTCTACGTAGTGTTTCTCTGACCTCCACATACATGCCATGACCCCACTCCAATTTCCATCATCCACATACAAGAATACTAATAATAGAAATAAATAAAGTCTAAAAAAATGTAACACTCTGGTAGAAAAGACAATATTCAAACATGCTTTTACTACTGAATGGGAGAACCTTCAAGCATGTTCCATAAGGGCTTCCTTTACACCCTCTTGCAGCATACACTCAATAATGTCAAGGGAAACAGAACTGGATATGTTATATCATATCTTTTTGGGGTAAATGAAAGAAAGACAACATGAAAGGACAGTCTTTAGATCCCTATTTCAGACAGAGAATATAAAAACTGACCACTTATTTGTACATCAACTGTATTAGAGTTATTTAAATGGTTTCACTGGTCTAATCTGACATCAGATAGCATAGCATTTACTACTCCAGTCTTTTCCTGGCATATTCCATTTTCTGAAATTCTTATTACATTATTTATAGGTACCACAAGTAGTTAGTCTTCACTTAGTAATACACTCTCTGCATTAAGAAAACAGGCTATTTCTTTCCATTTTGACCTCTAAATATCTTTATGCAGGTTTCTATAATATAAACTACCAGATAGACCACTGGCTACACACACACACACACATAAGCACACACACAAATATATATATATATATATGAAGCAGGGTTTATTAAACCTGGTACCTGGCTAGGATGATGGACACTGACCATACCCAATATTTCCAGAGAATGTCTGTGAACTGTTTGATCAGTTGTATATAAAAACAAAATTCACAAGGTAATATGCTTCTTGCCTTCATCCAGTACAGGCCAGCTATACCTACTGAGATACTTCCTGCCTACTTCATGTCTTCCAGCTAAGTATAATGAAACATATTCTGCACACCTGAGGTAACCAACCTTCTTTACTGAAGTGAAAACACATGGCTTGTTGGACTTAGAAATAGTATATTCTTAACCACTTACATAAATTAGTTTTCCTAACGAAAATTTTTTTTCTGCTAGCTTTCCATTACCAGAATGATAGAAAAGGATTTTCTAGGAAAATATAGTAAACACAGAAAGAAGTCAATCATCTTATTATAACTGAGCATAACGGTAGGACAGATGACCGAATAGTTACAAATATTAACAAATATTTAGCTGATGAATAATTTTTACAAAAACCTAAAATGAAGCCACATAAGGCAATCTCAGAAACTTCCTGCTCAAGACATTTATTAGGATCTTAGAAAAGAATATTATCTGAATGTAAATCTTCCAATAACTTAAAAATACTCAATATTCTGACTGATAAAGTTAGTATCCACTCAATTTTAAGGCTAGAGCATCAGTATTAATAATAGTAATAATAGTAGTAATAGTAATAATAACAATAATAATAATAGCTATAATACACTCATATCTGTCAGCTCAGATGTGTGTGTTTAATTTGATTTTTCCTTCCTCACTTGCATTTTCTTCCAACTTTTGCAGAATGCTCAATTATAGTATGACATCCTTTAAAACTATAACCAAAATTTTCAGTTCATTAAAATGAAAGCAAATGGTATACTCCTGATATATTAAAAAGTATTTACATAATATATCATTTTGTGTCTTATAAAATGCAATGTATTCAGTCAGTTTCAAAGAGTTTTCAAATTAAGCAGAAAAAAAATTAAACAAAATAACAAAACAAGTAGATTTGTAAGTTGAACTGTGATAGAGACATTTGAAGGTCAGATAGAATTCTCTTTTTTTTCCCCTTTTATTACCAATGAAATTACTTAAATGATCAAATACAAGTCAAATGAAAAAAACGGGATCCTACATTCAAACACAAGTGGGAATATTTTACTGACTTGTTATAGTTCACTTTTAAATTACTGTTTACAGTTACCATTTCGTAGGACACTAATGGTGCCTTAATTTTGAACCAAGCATTTTCATATAAATTTTAAGACAAAAGTCCTATAAAGAACTAAAATGATGGTTACTTTACTTTGTGCATTGCTTAGTTTTCTATGTGAAAATTTTAAAAGGAAGGAGAAAAGGGAACCAGCCGTGCTCTGTTTTTGCCTTTGTTTGATAAAAGGAACCCTATGATGTCAACAAGAGCAGTTATGTTCCCCTAGAACTAATCTAATGGAATGTATAGCTATACAATACATTTTATAAGGAGAGATGGGAAATCGCACTGAGTAGCCATGCTGACTCCCACTTTGAAATGAATTCTCCCAGAAAATCAAGGACAAATGCAGAGCTTATTCTGACCACAGTCCGAATATTGATTAGATGAGTCACCTTTTTAGCACAGGTCTACTACAGCAGTGACAATTTCACTCAGAGGGGACTGCCACTGTAGGAGCCTAACCGTTGATTAATCTCTCTCGACAATTTTGATTTCCATATGGAGAAGCGTCAATGTCAGCACTTACCTGTACAATACTGCACAGCAGGCCACCTACCCAGCCAGCCAGTGTCCGGAGTAAATCCATCTGCAGAGACCTCAGGCTGCTTGAGAACTAAGAAACACCTCTGGGGTTTTACCTTCTCTCTTAGCAGGTGTTTATAAATGTGGAGGCAGGAACAGGGGCCTAACCAACGAGACTCTGAGAACTGAGGGCTGGTCAGAACCTTTCCTCCCCGCCTATTTCACCATTATCAAATGTCCCCATGAGCTAATGAAAACAGACGCACACAACAGAGAGCACTGGTTGAATGTTAACTCCTCTCCAATGCCTTATATCCCAGCCTTTAAATTCCCTTAATGCAGCCTTTCTGTCATTTTTCTCTCTAACACTCTCTCCTTTGTCTTCAAGCAAGCCCACTGAATTGAACTATTTAAATTATCTGGGGAATAAGACTGTATAATTCAGCACTTCATTCTTTCAAGAAAATATCTGAGCTATTTGTTTTTTATACAAGAGTGTGTACCCCAATCTGCTTAAAAGGCCAGAGTAGTATAATGAAGGTTTGATCAACCTATTTCCAGTTTTTTTGTGTGTGTGCATTGTGGTGATTTGAATAAGAATTGCCCCATAGTCTTGTATATTTGAGTCATCCAGGAGAGGCCCTACTTTAGAAGGATTAGGAGGTGTGTCCTTGTTGGAAGAAGTGTGTAGTCAGCTTTGAGGCTTCATAGCACAAGACAGGCCCACACATTCTCTCTTGCTGCTGCCTGCTGATCTAGATGTAGATTTCTCAGCTACTTCTTAAACACTATGTCTGTTTGTGTTTTATCATCCCTGCTACAATGAAAATGGACTCATTCTGAAACTGTAAGCAAGCCCCAATTAAATGTGTTGTTTTTTTCTTGTAAGATTTGCAACAGTCATGTTGTCTTTTCAAAGCAATAGACCACTGACCAAAACATATATTCCATCTAATATTTGTTAGTGTAACCAGATATCATACAGAAACAACTATAGGTACAAGACAAAAGGTTTCATTTTTTTCTTAGGGTTTATGGAATTAGAGTCTATCATGACAAAGAAGGCATAGCAAAGCATTTGGTCTCTAGTGACTGACTGGTTTCAGTGATATATACTTTTTATATGGCACACTGGGAAGTACAGAATTTGACCAGAAATGGGTCAACCTTTAATCTTCCAGGTCTTCTCCTGTGACTCTGTATTTATCACCTAAGTCCAAGTCCTAAAGGTTACAGTCTTTGAAAGCATCACCACAAATACACAGAGGTTTAAACACAAGAACCTTATGTTCTACTCCTAAACTGTAACATTCTTCTACTTCTAACAGGCTCATGTAAAATGCATTCAATACACCATAAAAATTCCTCAAAGTCTTAACAGTACAATATTGGGCAAAATTAAAAAGTCTTTTTTGAAATTCAATACAAAATTAGCTGTAGACTACTGTAATTTCAACACACACACAGAGAAAGAGAGAGCATAGATAGATAGATAGATAGATAGACAGACAGACAGGCGGTAGATAAATGGTAGAAAGATGGTAGATAAATAGATATAAAGTATACAATGCACAGAATTAATATTCTTACTTCAAAAGAGAGGATCAGGAAGCTAGCAAGGTATCTTAGTCAATGGCCTAATGCAGTGAAGAGAAACCATGACATGGCATTTTTTATTGATTTAATTATTTACGTACATTTTATCCTGATTGCAGTTTCCCCTCCCTCCTCTTCTCCTAGTCTCTCCCTCTCACTTGGAGGCAATGAGATATATTAGCAGCAAATGCTAAGGATACTTGTTGAGGCCAAGTTCATAAAGATCCATTTCAAAAGACACTGATTGCAGGGTAACTATCTTTCAATCAATGTCATTTGAAATGAAGTCAGCACAATCAAGTACCATACATTTAAATAATTGGAAGGAAATATGGCTCAGCAGCATCCTTGTGTATGCCTAGAAATATGTCTACATGTTCCAAATGTACAAAAAGTTGAATCTACGACCACAAAGTTATCTGCCAATTCAACAATCAGAGTGTTTTATAAACTGCAAATAATTAAGAATTTTTCAAGTTAAAAGTAACATATAGATTGCCCCTTCCCTTTTTAATTATATATTCTTTATGCAGGAATAATGTTTCTGTTCAGTGTAAATTAATAACAACAAAACTAAAGCTAGAAGACTTCTATCACCCCCCCAAATTATGCTAAAATAAGTGTCAAATATATTTTGCATTTATCCTAGACTGTATTTCAGAGATTCTAAATATCGAACACTTTTTAGTGTTTTTTTTTATTGTTATTTATCTACTTCACATCCTTATCAGACCTTCTCCTTACTTCCCTCCTCCCAATCCCTCTCTTTCACTTTTATCCCATTCACCCACCCTCCCCTTCTCCTCAGAATGGAGAGGCCTCCCAGGGATATCCACCAGCCATAGGCATTTTCTTCAATTGAGGCTAGATAAGGTGGCACAGTTAGATGAAAGAGATGCAAAGGCAGGCAATGTAGTCAGAGATGGAGCCTGCTCCCTTTAAGAGTCCCTCATGAAGTCCCCCCCACTACCAGACCTTTACATATGGGTAGAGGGCCTAGGAAATGATTGTTCTCTAGTTGACAGTACAGTCTCTATGAGTGCCTATGGGCCCAGGTTAGTTGATTCTGTAGATGTCCTTGACCCCTCTGGCTCCTTCAATCCTTCACCCCCCTCTTCCACAGGATTCCCCCAAGATCCACTTAATCTTTGGCTGTGTGCCTCTGCATCAGTTTCCATGAGTTGTTCGGTGAAGCCTCTCTGATGACAGTTTCACTAGACTCCTGTCTGTGTCATTAATAGTGTCAGAGGTGGACTCCCTCTCAGGACATAGGTCTCAAGCTGGGTCAGTCACTGGTTGGCCCTTCCCTCAAATTCTGCTCCATATTTTACCACTACACACCTTGCAGCCAGGAAAATCTGTGGTCTAAGTTTTTGTGGTTTAGTTGATGTCCCAATCCCTACATTAGAAGTTTTGCCTGGTTACAGAGGAAGGCTGGTTCAGCCTCTGTATCCCCTATTGCTAGGAATCTTAGCTAGCAAGTCACTCTCATAGATTCCTGAGGTTTTCCATTATCCTAGCTTTCTAGCATCCTAGAGATGCCCCATCCTACATCCAGTTCTCTCTCCCAGTACTCTTTGCCTCCATCTTCTTGACACTTTATCCCTCCTGTCCCCATTCCCACATACTCTAGCAAACAGCCCTCTCCCTCCCACCCAGATGTTAAATCGATTTACTTTCTTTAGTAATATTCATGAGCCCCCCTCCCCTTGGGCACTCCTTATAACTTAGATTCTTTGGGTCTATGGTTTGCTACATGGTTTTTGCTGCAATTTAAAGCTAATATCCACTTATGCGTTAGTACATACCATGTTTATCTTTCTGGGTCTTGGTTACCTCATTCAGAATGACTTTTCTTGTTCCATCCATTTGCCTACAAATTATATGATGTCCTTGTTTTTAATAGCTAGTAATACTCCCTAGTATAAATGCACCACAATTTCTTTATCCATTCTTCAGTTGAGGGACATATAATTTGCTTCTAGTTTACAGCTATTTGGAATAAAGTGGCTATGAACATTGTTGAGCAGTGTCTTTGTGGTATACTGGAGATTATTTTGGGTATATGCCCAGGAATGGTATAGCTGAGTCTTGAAGTAGACCTAGTCCAAATTTTCTAAGAAATCTCCTAATTGATTTTCAAGTGGTTTTACAAGTTTGCAATTTTACTAGCAATGGAGGATTATTCCCCTTGCTCCACATCTTTGCCAGCATGAGCTGTTGTTTGAGTTTTTTTTTTAATCTTAGCCATTTTAGCAGGTATAAGATGAAATCTCAGAGTCATTTGATTTGCATTTGATGACTATGAATATTGAGCATTTTTAAGCACTTCTCAGCCATTAGACATTCCTATATCTAGAATTCTGTTTTGATCTGAACCCCATTTTTAGTTATTTTAAATTAATTTTATTTGTAATTCATTTTTATACTCCATATTCCATCCCCCATCCCTCCCCTCTCACCCTCCAACTGCTCCACATCCCATACCTCTTCCCCACCCTACCCCGTCTCCTGTTGGATGCCCCCAACCTCTATACCATCTGACCTCTAAACTCCCTGGGGCTTCCAGTCTCTTGAGATTTAGGTGCATTATCTCTGAATGAACATAGATCTGGAAGTCTTCTACTGTAATTTCTTTCTCAGCCTATTTAATATTTATATATAGGAGGGCTACTGATTTTTTGAGTTATATTTTATATCTTGTCATTTTGCCGAAGGTGTTTATCAGCTAGGAGCCATTTTGGGGTTACTTCTTTATACCTTCAAATCCATTTCGACTTTTTCCTTTCCAATTTGTATCTTCTTGATCTCCTTTAGTTGTCTTCTTGCTCTAGGTAAAACTTCAAGTACTATGCTAAATAGCTATGGAGAAAGTGGATAGCCTTGTCTTGTCCTTGATATATGGGAAGTGGTTTAGGTTTCTCCCCATTTATTTTAATGTTGGCTATCGGCTTGTTGAATATGGGGCTGGCCTTCAGTTTCAGAGGTTTACTCCATTATCACCACGATAGGAAGGATGACAGTGCACAGGTGGTCTTGGTGCTAGAGAAGGACCTGAAAGACCTACATCTTGATCTGCAGACAGCAGAAGACTTCCACAGTGACCATATGACACACTTCTACCAACAAGGACACACCTATTCCAACATGGCTACAATACCTATAGTACCACTCCCTGTGGACCAGGCATTCACACAGATGAGTCTATGCAGGGGCAGTCTGTTTAAACGACCACATGGCCCAACAAAGGAAAAGTCATAGGAAACTCCTGTAGAAATACATTTGTACTGGATAGCTTTTGTGTCAACTTGACACAGCTGGAGTTATCACAGAGAAAGGAGCTTCGGTTGGGGAAGTGCCTCCATGAGATCCAGCTGTAAGGCATTTTCTCAATTAGTGATCAAGGGGGGAGAGGCCCCTTGTGGGTGGTGCCATCTCTGAGCTGGTAGTCTTGGGTTCTATAAGAGAGCAAGCTGAGCAAGCCAGGGGAAGCAAGCCAGTAAAGAACATCCCTCCATGGCTTCTGCATCAGCTCCTGCTTTCTGACCTGCTTGAGTTCCAGTCCTGCATCCTTTGGTGATCAACAGCACTATGGAAATGTAAGCCGAATAAACCCTTTCCTCCCCAACTTGCTTCTTGGTCATGATGTTTGTACAGGAATAGAAACCCTTACTAAGACAACATTCTTTTCTGATTAATATGAATTTTCTTGTCCTGTGATCTTTAAATTGTCATTTATTTATAATTAATTAATTTTAAGATTTATTTTTGGAGATTATCTTTTATGAGTACCATACTTACATCATCTCAACCTATCTCTTTCTGGCCTCCAACTCCTCCTGTTTTCTTCCTTCCTCTCAAATTTATGACTGCCTTTTCTATGATGATTATTATTGCACATAATGGACTCTTATCTTCTCCACACCTGCCCTAAAGTCCTTATACAGTAAAGCCCTCATTTCTTTAAATGACACAGGCGTCTAACAGTTATAGCCAGTTTGTCTACACCTGCCTATCTGCAGATTCAGGTTCATGGGTATTCATGGGTATTCCTCTCTTTCCTTAGCACATTTTACACATTCAAATTCTTTAAGCTCTGTGTTTTGATCAGAACGGACCCTGTAAGTCTAGATACACACACACTGAGTATATCAGTATTGCAGCCCAAATGCTATGATCCTTTGATACTCCCTCCACCAAATAAATTAGGGCATAACCTTTGAATTTAATCTCACTTGGATTTAGAGATGTGAAGAGAATATTACCAAATCATTTTCGAGAATATAATATGAATGACCTCTTGTCAAATTTCTGATAGGGTCTTTGTTTCTCTGTTTCTGTGAAGCTTTCTAAACAAGTTTTTTTTTTTTTTTTCCCCATTCAAATTCCTAAACATACAGCAAAGTATCCCATTAGATTCTGCTTACCATACTAGAAAGCCTTCTCAGGCATGAAGCTTCAAACTCACTTACATTTTCTTCACAAACTTGAGACACATGGTCAGGTTTGTCACAGAAACAATGCACATTTCTCATTAATAATCTTCTGCACTTGTCCCTGGAGTGTTGTGGGTGCCTCTGGGGAATGTCTGTACAATCGCTCATTGGGAGACAGCCTGTACTAGCACTGTGATTTTCATTAATAACCCATGTCTTCTGGGAGCAGGACTTTCACTAACGTGGGGTACTTCTGTCAATATGTTTAGTGGAGTTTCATAAGGTTTCTTCAGACATCCTTCATACATGTTACATTCGGTCTTTTTAGGTCTAGATAACCACACTCAGTATAAGTTTTATTATTTTACTTTCACTTGTGATTTTTGGTTATTTTACATCTCCTTTTCTGTTTCCTTAAACTTTCTATACTGTGCTATCTGATCCAGCACCATGTGAATACCTCCGTTTTGTTAATTGTGTTCTATTATAACCCATCCCAGATATCCTGAGTGTCACAAATGCAATGTTACCTGAATGAATTTGTCATTACTGAATTGCTATTTCTTCATTTTCTCCTTCAAAGGCCAAGTGAAGATTTATATTTAAGATGGATTTAATCTTGTGTGGCTGTGTGTCCTTGTGAGTTTGTGTGTACTAAGTATGTGGTTGCCCTCAGAGTCCAAAGACATTAAATCCTCTGGCACTGGAGTTATAGGTGGTTATGTGCTCCTGGTGCAGATGCCTGATACCAAGCCTGGGTCTTCTAAAAGAGCATTAAGTTCTCTTAACAGCCGAGCCAGTTCTGCCTTAACAGTTGAGCTCCAGTCTCTGCATTCACTTGGTTATCGTTGGTTCTTGTGTTAGTGAATTACGATTAAATGATTATATCAAACAGAAACAAGTTTTAATCTCTTTCCACCTTTATTGCACATGCTCATTGTGTGACCTTGTTCAAGTTTTCTTACATCTCTTGGAGGCATTTCAACCTCCATGACAGGCAGTTATGAAGGATAACGAAAAAATTTTTCTTGTAAAACATGTTGTATAAAATGGACAATTGAGGTGTCTCAGTTCACAAGCTAAGCTAGCATGCATCATACACACACACACATACACACACACACACACGAATTTCAGATCAAGAAACTTTTACTGGCTCCTGTGAAATCCTCTCCAGAGGGGTCTCCAAGAGGCAAGTATTTTGCCATGAAAATAGTGCCTTTTGGCATGCAGTACATTGAACATACCAAATAATAATTGAAATCACAGTAACCATGTTAAAATGAAGGTCCTTCAAACAAACAGAATTTAAAAGAATTGTTCATTTTCCTTTACCCTTTTGATAGTCTCAATAATAATGATGATAAAGGCAATAATAATAATAATAAATCAACAATGCTTATTAAGAAGAGTAGACCTTCAACTAAAAAGATAGAATCACTGACGGTTTTAACTCTCCACTTTCCTCAATCCAAGGTAACCTCACTTTCAGTGATGAAAGTCTCACTGAAGGAGTGTTTAGATGAAGTTACCTTATGGGCATAACTGTGTGATATTGCCTTTATTGTGTTAATTGAAGTGAGAAGACCAAGCCCAATAGAGTGGCACCACTCCCTGGACTTAAAATCTAGGCATGTATAAGTATAGAAAGGGCTGAATATGTGTAAACTTCCATGCATTAACTCTCTCTCTCTCTCTCTCTCTCTCTCTCTCTCTCTCTCTCTCTCTCTCTCTCTCTCTAGCTCCCCTGACAGTAGATTTAACAAGGAGCTTCAAGTTACAATCTTGGTCCTCTTACCATGATTGATTTTAGCCTGTAATTGTAAGCCAATAAAACCTTTCTACCTTAATGTTACTTTTGTCATGGTATTTTATCACAGTAGATATATTCTAGAACAATCATTCATGAACCAAATACCTAATCTAACACATTGGTATAAATATAATAAAATCAAAGGAAGTGAGCAAAATTCTGAGAATTTAAACTATATTTAAAACTAGAATTCATCTATCACTAGGCATTATCATATTAAGAATGCTTTGTTGACCAGTTATAGTCAACAATAATACTACATTCATCTCTCAAGCACCAAGGCTACTTATATCTTAACCCCTGAAATCTCTAAATATGTTGTATTGAATATCAAAGGAAATTATAAGTGCAGATATGCTTACCAGCCAGTTTATTTAATATTGAGAAATTATCCAGAGGAGCCCAATAATAGAAATTATTATTAAAGGGAAGCTGGTTGTTAGGCCAAAAGAGAGCGAATAGAAGGTGCTCATTTTTAAGAGAGATGGGGACTGTGAGAGAAGGAACACATTTAGAAGATAGAAAAGTCAGGATGCTTGCATTCTTACATCAGCTAGGAAAGATCTCAGCCCTTAAGCTCTAAATATGTTGGCATTTGCTCTTAACGTTGGAATCTAACCTTTATAATTGTAAGAAAGTATGTTTGTACTGGGTCAGTCTATAAACTTGTCATCTTAATTGTATCAATAAAAAGCTAACACAACTTATCCTTATAGAAATTCTCTTGTGTACTGGGTCAGTCTATAAACTTGTCATCTTAATTGTATCAATAAAAAGCTAACACAACTTATCCTTATAGAAATTCTCTTGAGGTAAAATAAATAAGAACAATGGTTAAATTTTTTCCAGGAAAAATAGAGAGTTTTGGAGGTGACACTCCTTCAGAACAAAGCTAAACATCAACAATAAAACTAAACACTCAACACAACAAAACAGACAAAACCACTTCAAATTGAAGTGTTTAAAGAGTCTTTCAAGCACCAAGAATCAAGTATGAGTAGATGCAGGTTTGAAATGTAGTTTTTTTCATACAACAATAAAAGTAAACAACTTATGCACATATATATGTACACCACAGACATACATGCACATACATATACATACATACTCACACACATGCATACATACACAGTGTTAAGACTAATTTCCAATCACTTATCACGTTTTAGGAGATAACGCTTCCCAAAGTTTGCAAACAAGAGAGAAGGTGTGCCTTTTAGATTATATTTCACACTGACAACTTACATCTCAGTGAAGAGAAAAGTCTTAAAGATGCATAAAAATTAATTTTACCTCAGCTCAGGTCTCTTAGGAGTAGACACATTTAAAAAAATGAGACAAATACTGTTGAGCATTAGAAAGAGATGGCACGCAACTTGATTTAAATATTATCATAGTTTTAGCTTGAATACCTTCTTGTTGAAGGTTGTGGCAAATGGTTATTACAATGGCAGGTCCTTAGACATCACCTTGAAATTGCTTAAAAGTTAGATTCGTCTTGTGGTTCCAGGAAGCTACATCTGTTCAGTCTTATGATGGCCAAGGTTGAAATGAGATGAGTTTGACACTTACATCTGACAATCCATCTTTGAAAAAAAAAATGTCTAAAAAAATATATTATTTTCTCATGAGAACAATCTGCTCTGACCAGTCAGTTAGGAGTCTACATGAAACATTAAAAACGTGCACCCTATCTACACATCTGGAGCCAGTTTATTCTCCTGGCTTGTGGAAAACTGTAAAACCCAAGGCAGAATTCTACTCTTGTCTCTCATGCAGTCTCAATTAAATAAGATGAGGTCTTGTGCCTGTGGTGGTTTTGTGGTTTGGGCACTGCCTGCATATTTGGAGTTGGATGTACTTCTAATACAACAGCTGTTTTCACTTCGGAGAATGACAACTAGAGGGAATGTATTAACCTTACTGCTTTATTGAGCAGGGCAGATTTATGGCTTTATTTTAGCACTTGCTTTTGGTGACCTGCTCTGGATTAATCCAAACTTATTCTTTCACTGGGCTGAGTTGACTGTCAAAGTGTAGTCTGTGCATCTGGAAGTTATCTTTATGTAAACATGTATTTAACTCCTCATAGACAGGTAAGGTTTCCATGACATCCTTCAAAAATGAGGTTGAAAACGCTGTGGCTTCTACCGGATTGCTTATATCTATGTCTCCAATGCATGTGCTGTCAAATTGGCAGGCTCTGATCTCTTGTGTCTCCTCCAATCTTAATATGCTACTAGAGGACAAAGTAAAGCCCTTGGAAGTTAATTGTTAGTGTGAGATGACACTTTGGTGAAGTAGAATGTTCACCAAAATGTTGCTGAACAAGCTGATCATAGTACAATTAGAAAAAAAACTAAGCAATTCAGAAAATGTACAAAATTACCTTATAATTACTTTCTTCATTAGAAATAATGGGGAATATCTAAATGATACATTCTCACATTAGACTTTCAATAATATTTCCCAAAGAATGTTGATAGAATTGATGATAATTATACCCTCCCCCCAGCCTTGAGCAGGCTGGCTCAGACCTTGTTTGCCACAGTTGCTAGCTCACCTAGGGTGGAGTCTTCCGACCTAGGTAAAGGCTTTTGTCTGCCACATCTGCAGCTTCCTGCAAGAAGCTACCTGCTGAGCAGCTCAGCATGGTTTCCTGACAGATCCTGACAAAGCAACCACAACCACGAGATCTTGGAATAGTGGGCGATGGGTCCCACCCCCTTAAATATCAGATCCTAGAATTAAAGTTGAGCCTTGATCAGAGAACTGTGTCTTGGCTCGTTATTTCTCTCACTACCTTTACCATCCAACCCCAACTTTCTTTTCAGGAACCCAGTAACCTCTGGCTACTGGCAGCTACAGATGATGATGATGATGATGATGATAATAATAATAAAAGAGCAAAATGATTTAGTGTTTTATTTAGAATTCAAAACTTTGAAAAAAAGTAAAGTCCATGGAAATTAAGCTTTAGTGTGACATGACACTTTGGTGTAGTGGAAAATCCAGGCATCTTGGACTCAGCCCTCAGGTGTTCGGTGTCAGTAATTTTCTTTAACTAGTTTTTCTTCTGACTAAAAGAATGATTTGGATACTCTTTAACCAAACTGTTTTGGAAAATCCATTAATGAACCTGTGAGAGACTTCTGCATAGTGTCATTCAGGGCTCTATTAGCCTATGATAGCTGCAGCTCCTATGGTCTGTGGAAAGAAACTAAGGTTGAACAAACATCTAAATATTATTTATTAGTCATTTGGAAAACTTGTCTAGAATCTCATTCTTCAGACTGTGCATGTGTAACTGGGTGAATGTGGAAAGGTGATTATGGCAACACAATAGACATAATTATTTCAGGGGGAAAGAAAGAGAGAGAAAGAAAGAAAGGAAGAGAGAGAGAAAGAAAGAAAGAAAGAAAGAAAGAAAGAAAGAAAGAAAGAAAGAAAGAAAGAAAGAAAGAAAGAAAGAAAGAAAAAGAAAAAGAAAGGAAAGAAAGAAAGAAAGAAAGAAAGAAAGAAAGAAAGAAAGAAAGAAAAAGAAAGAAAGAAAGAAAAGAGAGGGAGGGAGGAAGGAAGAAAGGAAAGAGAAGGGAAGGGAAGAGAAGGGAAAGGAAAGAGAGAAAGAAGGAGAGAGAAAAGGAGAGATAGAGAAAGAAGGAAAGTGAAAATAGGAGAGAGAGAAAAGAGAGAGAGAGAGAGAGAGAGAGAGAGAGAGAGAGAGAGAGAATATCCTATAGGTGCCTACAAGTTCACCAGAACCAAGTCTCTTATTTCTTTCAAGACAGGTTCTTTACTTTTTCATGGTGTCTATTTGTTTAGTCTAGGAAAAGTAATAATAATGATAATGAAAAAATCACAATAAATAATCTACAGTTAAAATTATTAGTAAAATTCGAAGTGGTACCCTTAGCATGTTCAGATCACTACATTCAACTTAAAAGCTTAAAATAACCCTCCACTAGAATTCTGTTAAATAAGTGCCTAGATAAAAGGACTATTCATTGTATTTGTCCAATACCCAAAATAAATATTACTATTAAGCCTCCTTATTTGAGTACTGATAGGATTTACACAGTTTAGCCCATGTAACATGAAAACTGTGTTTGTGAAAAAGCCAATGGTAATGATAACACATTAAAATGTCATGACAATGTACATCACACTCCCAAGAGACACTCCCAATGTGTTCATCAACCACTTATGATTTTCATACTCATCATTTTTGAAGATATAAGAGATTTTCAGGGTATCGTTTTAGAGAAAAAAAAACATTTCTACAATGTGTGTTACTTGTACTCTAGAACAAGTTGTAGGAAATAATTTCCCCCATTTCAAGACTAGGATACAGGGCTTTCTATGGGAACCTCAGAGCATCATTCATGGTCCCATTTCTAGTTAGTTGAACACCATGGGCAGCAATTTAACATGCAACAAAAAACAAATAAAAAGGTGAACAGAGCAATTATTGAACTCTTCTGATGCTAATGAAGAATAACAATTCTTATTCCAAGATCTGGTCAGTGCTCAGGAGTTTTCAGGGTATTAGGAGATAAAGATTCCCTTTTGCACTTGTGCATAAACAGCTGGGAAGCAGAAGGAAATTCACTACTGAATGTCTTGAGCATATGCAAGTTCTCAGCAGAAAGATACCCAGGGCTTCAGAAAGTCTCTTGAGGGAAAAGGATAAAAGGCGATTAACTCAATTCTTGATTGAAACATTGGTCGGATAATCAAAGTCATGGGAAAGTTTGGTGAGATGTCTTCAGAGTGACACCTGTCATTAGCAATTTTCAGCATCCATTTCCATTCCTGTCTCCCATTGCTCCAATTAAAGACAACTAAAATACAATGACTTCGATAAGTGAGGCACTAGTCGAATTGGGACAAGAAAATACATGCCCCTTCCTATCTTTTGGAGTCTCACATATGGTAAAGAAATCAGGGAAGCAGTTTTAACCTGACACTGGGATCAAAGCTGTCTTTTACCAAGACCTCAATTATTAACTCCTTAGAGGCAGCTATGTTGTTGGATTAAAGATACTAGAAAACAGTTTCTACTAACCAAGCTTATCATTCAGGGGTGGAAGAGAGCATTGACCTGCAGACAAATTTTAAAGGCACTATGGGGACAGGATGATCTTTCATGATACCAGCTCTACTTGTTAAGTGTTATGGCTTATTGCAGTGAGGTTACTCACAACCATCAGCAAGACCACAACAGGCATCTAAATAGCCCACAACACGCTTATCATTTTCTAGCTTCATTTTTATTCTCTGTTTTCCCTTCTGTTTCCAAGGGAGTTTCTGTTTAGTGTTCCAAGGTGAGAACATTTTGAATCATGCTAGAAAAAGAAATGAAAAAGTTATCTAAGCAGAGTTTAAGCGACAGCACTAAATATATTAGCATTTCCCCATCTTTTAAATAAGAGCAAGTATTGACAGCATGACTTGTTGAAAATTAATTCCCAGCAGTATTGGGAAGAAATGGTCTCTTCCCCAGTGCATTGTGAATTGTGCTTATAAAGCCTGTTTCCCTGCATGCTTCTAATAATCAACTATTCAGTAAGTAGCCATGTAAAAGCACTTCCACCCTCTATAGAAACCAAGAAGCTTGCTACCCATAATTGCAGAGAATAGTTGGATAGAGGGGGAAAGTCTTAATTTTCTTAATGTTTTCATGCATAGAAAACCAATCAAGCTTTCCTTTGTACTTGTAATTGCATTGACTGGCCCTAGCTGGGTTTGCTTTTCCAAATTACAAGCAAGCCAGACCATTGAAATGTTGCAAACACATCTTTGAGCAGTTCCTTCTTATTTATTTTCTGTAGCCCTAAAGGCCTTGATAAGGATCTTCTCAAGTTACATTTATCTTACGCAATCATTCTCTCAGAGGGCCAGGCTGGACTCTCTATTCATTGACCTTAAATCTTGATTAAGTTTTGGCTGGAAACTAATAAAGCTGGGAACTGGAAAATAGAATAGTCCATCATTTATGGAATCTTGCCTGAAGACGCAGCAGGGGAAGGGATAACAAATGTGCTTTTATTAAGGCTCTGCCAAGTTAATGGGTCTGACTTTGTCAAGTTTCTAATAGGATTTAGGGATGTTGAAAACTGTGTCTACAGAATTAAATAGCTATGGAAAGGACAGAGAAGTTTCAAATAATTGAATTTTAAACCTTACCAAGAAATATTACTGAGTGATATATGTAACTAGGCGTTGATATCGGACATGTGACATAGTGGATATTATCTATTCTATGCCATGATTTTAACACTATAGAGTATATGTAATAGAAAGCTTATTCATAGACATGTAGTACACCAGAAGAGTTTGAAAGAACTCGACCCACTAGTAGTGTTAACTTGTTTTTACAGATTCTGCTCATATTATATTGATATTACTATCTTGCCTATAAGATATTGTTAGACATTAGATCAAATTTCCTCCAATAATTAGAATTGCCAACTTCTCCCCACAGGTCTCTTTTGGCATATTTCTACATTCTAAGGACATGATATTTGTTAAATACTAATGCTCAGTGGTTGTACTTGGCAGGCAGGCCATTTCACTAGGAAGGCCTCCTCTCCCAGGACTTTTCTGCCTTGTGTCTGCAGTTTCCCAGCCTTTCTTGTTGACATAGCTTATGAAGTGTTTCTTTTCAACTCAAAATGACTCATCCATGCCATTTTTACATTTTTAAAACTTGAAATATAATGTCAAATATTCACATTTTAATTACAGGATTTTATACGGCTACACTTAATTTAATTATCAACAAATTTGAAGTTGTGTCTAGAATTTAAACTTCAATTTTCCAAATCAGACTTAGGAGTGAAATAAGGAAATATTGTTTCACATATAAATGTACCCATGTATGTGTGCATACACATATGCATCTATATGTGTATTCAACTGTATGTATTTATGTGAATTGTATGTTTATACATATGACTATGTATGTATGTATGTATGTATGCATATACAATGCATGTGTATATGTACACAAATATAGGCTTGTGTATTCATGTTTGTATGTGTGCACATACATATGCTTGCATGTATGTATGCATAAATGTGTGTATGTATGTATTCATGTATATATATATGAGAATATGTATGTATATGTGTATGCATGTGCATGTGTATATGTGTATTTATACATATATGAGCATATGTGTGCATATGTGTACATTTCTTTGTATATGTGGGAGGTATCTATCCATATATACATGCACATGTGTGTATATTCATGTATGTATGCATATTTGTGTATTTTCATAAGTGTATATACATATGTATGAAAGTATATATAATACATATAAAAACCTATGAGATTTTTCTGAACTATTGTCTGAGATATTAATTCATAATGTTTAATTAAGGAGAAATTTGCTATCAATAATTTTCAACAATTCTATAAGGGGTATGAATAAAGCCAAGTGCAAAACAAATGAGAGAATGCTTGTCATGTGGCCATCCAGCTCTGAATCAAGATGATTGTAAGGAAAATATTCAGGTCTCTGTTGGTTGCAGTTTTGTTAAACACTCTGATTTTCTAGTTTGATTATATTTGTATTTAGAAGAGAGATTAGAAACTATAAAGGAATATCAAAACAGCTAGTCATATCTGCCTCCCCTTGGTGACTGTAAACTATAATAAAATTGAAGCAGCTTCATAAGTGCACATTTTATTCTTCTTGCATTTTAAACAGATCTGCTAATTACAGTGCTGCATCAGCAAGATCTGGCTGAGAAAGCTGTCTAATATTTGTAGTTCACAGGCATTTCTCATTAGTAAAGCTCATTTTCCTTAACTTTTCATGTCATTATTTAAGAGAACTAATAAATTTTGCTTTAGGCAGTTTAGTTTCTCATGAAGAAATGTAAACAGTGCATTGAAGAAGCCCCTATAGTTTAAGAATGAGATATGTTCACTGTACTCATACATAAAATCTAATAAAGCTGCAGACCGTTCATCTTACGCATTTGGGGTTATCTATAGAGACATTTTTAAAAGAAATATAAAGTTTTTAATGGTTTTTTTGGCTTATTTGTATCTATTTTTCTTTTCTTAGTTTATCAACAAAGTAAACATAATATCAACCAATGGAGAATTATCAGTCCTTACACACACACTATGTACACAAAATATTTGTAGTATTTTTAAATAATTCATTTTATTGAATAATTTGAATCGAATTGTTTTAAACAATATATTCTGATGATGATTTCTCCTTCCTCAACTCCTCTCAGACATTCCCACAACTCCAAACCTTTCATTTCTTGATCTACTTAAACAAACAAACAAATGAGAGAGAGTGAACCAAAATAAAGAAAAAGTAACACACACACACACACATGTGCGCGCACCAAATCCCACAAAAACACAAAACTGGAAACCATAACAAAGAAGTAAAAGATCAGTAATACAAAAAGAACATGCCAAAACAAAGCAGTGAGAGACAAAGGTTTACAAAAATATTGAGTTCATTTTGTGCTGGCTTACTAATGCTGGGCATCTTTATATATGGTCCTTATACCCACTGAGAATATTATTTATTATCTTTGAGCTTTTCTTAAAATATGCACTTTGTTAATTCAGATTAGTTTGGATCTTTGGCTCAACAAGAAACAATATTATCCCACAGATATAAGTGTGTTGACAGATATTCTCCAAAGGAGTTGCTTTGTGGATCTTCTTTTGTAATCTAGGAACAATTCCAGAGTAATTCAATGAACAAGACAACGGAGAGTAGATACACAGTCAGACCTGGAAATATGTAACAAAACATAATTCTGGCATCAAGTCTTATGTAAAGCAGACTGAGAAAGTATTATTTAATGTATTTCTATTTCTCAAAATATTTTTACAATGCTATCTTTTGTTGTTGCTGACAAGTCGACAAATATGAAAAATATTAAGTATCAATACTGTGCTACATAGTAAATTTAACCCAATCTAATAATGTGTGTAGTGGCCGCTTATTCTTTTGAATTTCTTTTGTCATTCTTAAAGTATAAACATGGCCTACTGCAGAAGTTTTTTAAATAATTTAGAGACAGACTTTACTGATCTATTCTTCTTATTGACAATACTACTTAAAAGATTCCTTATAAATCTGTAGGCAGTGTTTGACCAGAATTATTAACTTAACTGATCTGCTGGGACCACACATATCAAGAAGAGGTTTTAGAAAATATACTCAAATGGTACAACTCTGAAAATGTGAATGGTTATAACCAAATGCTGGTGTGGGGTTATATGTTTACATACTGGAAAGAGGGGTTGGGTTTTACCAGTGACCAGTGACCCAGAAATAGGCATGTCATCTGCTAATAACAAGAGCTGTGGGGGATTCAAGTGTAGCTAATCAGAAATGGATTGAGATGGAGAGTTTTGTGAAGTTTCAGTGGAGTTTATAATTGCAGGGCTGCTCTAAGATATTGATTAGTCAGGTGACTTGAGCAGCAGACTGTCTTACTGTGCTCTGAAAACGGTGTGGAGATGCTCTGAAGAGGATGATAGCTTGTCAAAACCAGTGCTGACGCCAGCACATGACTCTTCACACCTTTAAATGCACTCCAATGTAGACAGAGATTGCAGGAGAAAAGCTCAATGGGCATAAATGCTTATTTAATATTTTTAGGACATCATGAGAGTTTTTTTGGTGCAATGCTGGGAACCGATTTGGATGCTTTGTGAATCCAAAGCAAATGCCTACCACAAAGCTGTAGCCTCCGATTTTAAAATTGACTTTAACATTATAATTAGAGAAAATTCAGTCTTTAAAGGATAATGTAGGTGGAAAAGTGTGAAGATCCTACAAACAAATTGCATATATCTGAATTCTGGCTCTGGAAATAGATTTCACTGCAAACCCAGGTCACTTGTGTCACCTCACATCACTGTTCCAGAAGAAGCAAAATAAGCATTACTTCATGACATCCATTTTAAAACTATAATAGAAAATCCTCCCCGTGATACATTCTATTTTAAGGACCTCATACATAGCATAAATTCTTGAAACATTTAGGAAATATGAAACCACATTTTATACAATTACTTACACAGCGACAAGACTGAATATTGCCTTGACAAATTAAATCCGTTGTTTTCCATTTAATTTCAGGTAAATAGCCTGATAATAGTATGACTGACAAACAATAAGCAGATCATTTTAAAGTATGAAGTTTAATGACATCTCAGCTTCATGCTCTTGTATAACTATCTCCATCATCAAGATAGGAAACACATTCATCAACTTCAACTCTCTCCTCCTGACATTGAAGAACTCACTTGTTTTGCTTCCTTTCTCCATAAGAGAACTGGATTTTCCTTCAAAATTGACTTATCAACAGAAAATTTGAGGATATTTTTGTAGCAGAATTTTCCCAGTCCAATTAATTTAATTATTTATACAACAAGAAACCTGTGATTGGACAGGGAAAAAAGAGGTAGAGCTGCAGAGCTGCAGAGACAGGGATGGACAAGACGAGAGAGAGAGAGAGAGAGAGAGAGAGAGAGAGAGAGGAATATGGAGGGAGAGGAAGAAGATCCTGATC
>NC_034607.1:48035508-48053001 GCF_900095145.1 Mus pahari
CACCCACTCCCACTACTTGGCCCAGGCCTTCCCTTGTGCTGGGTCATATAAAGTTTGCAAGACCAAGGGGCCTCTCTTCCCAGTGATGGCCAATTAGGCCATCTTCTGCTACATATGCACTTGCTGTTCTTTTTATTATTTCCTGCAACATATCTTTGTTCTCTGATTTTGTGGCAGTCATTCTATCTATTCATTAGTAATAATTTATTTTAAGTGATTTGTATCACCACTTTACAACTTCCTGTGAAGTCTAGAAACCTGTAGAGTGGTATGTCAGTACCAGCTCTATTTCATCGTGTTTCATGAGTCAAGTATCTTGTGCTTTTTTGATTGAAAAAAAGAGCAGTAGTAGGCTCTCCTCTAATATCTACAATCTCTCAAACCAAAAGTAGTTGGCAAAATTCACAGTCCCAGTCATGAATTCCTTTCTTTTGAGTAGATTCTTTAGTCCAATTAGACAGTGGTTTGTTATAAATGTAGCTGCTGCACCACTGGATATACCTTTCCGAACCGGAAATGCTTGTGGTTCATAGGCGTCACAGTTAGGTGGTACATTGATTACTTTTCTTCCTTGGCAGCTTTCACAGCATCTTCCAGTACTGTGAGGGCTAGTGTTCATGAAGGAGGAATCCAATTTAATGATAGTTTGAACACTTCCAATATGTGAACAAGCTTTAGTTAAAGGATCTTACTTTCCTTTTGGAGAAAGCAATCACAGGCAATGGCAATAGGCTTACTGTTTGAGGAATATCTTGGAAGTGTGTGCACATGCGTGCATGTGTGTGTGTGTGTGTGTGTGTGTGTGTGTGTGCACGTGCGTGCATATATGTGTGTGTGTGTGTGCATGTGCATCTGTGTGTGTGTGTGTGTGTGTGTGTATAGTATGAACTCAGTTTTTAATGTTTTCCTATGGATTTTTCCAATAACATTGGTGTTTTATCCTTCTTTCTTACCTAAATCTTTTTTCTATATTCTCTTCCCTCTTCTCTCCTGCCCAGTTAATACTTCCCTATTCGACAGAATTGTTTTAAGATTTCTTTTTTCAGAACAATGTGTCAATATAGAAATCAGACAGAGTACACAATAAAGATAACCTAACTTTATTCAGGCATGATGTGTAGCCTTTCTGTGTTGAACTTTTTCTATTATATTCTAATTGCAGAAAGAATTTTGTAAGATTGGTAAGGAACAACAAACTTCATTTCACCTTTTCAGTAAGCATAGAAGTCTCATAACTGTTGTTTTGTTGTTGATGTTATTGATGCTTTGGTTTAGTTTGGTTTGGTTTGGTTTAATTTTAGTCTTGATTTTGGTTTCTTTTTCTTTGTTTCTTCTTTACTTTCTCTTACTTCCCCCCTTCCTTTTTTTCTTTGTTCCTTCTTTCCTTGTTATAGTACAACATACTACGTACTCTAAAACTATAAGGCTACATATAAAAGAAACTCTCAGACTGATGAAAATGATTAAACGTAGTTAACTCTCTCAAAGAGAAAGATTCTTACAAAGTATGAAAAATGGGGTCACTTCCATGGACAGTATTGCTAAATGTATAGCCTCATATCATTTTGAGTCTTATATAAGCAACAAAATGTCAAATGCAGGTTTATGTTTTCATTTGTTAGGTTCATTAAAGTCTGAGCAGGTACAATTATGTACTTAAATGTTTTTAAATATCATCTTAGATAACATTGTCTCCAGGAAAGTTATTCTATTTCTGGACTCATCTTTGTTTCATGTCACAAGTTATGTTATATGTTTAAGTTGAACCAATGGTGCTGACATTGCTTTGAAAGCTAGCTTACAAACACCACTCATTTTATTGGTTGGCAAGTTTTTCTAGAGACATATGAGTACAACTCTCAGAGAAAGACCTGAAGTAGCTGGGTATGGTGGTGCATGCCTTTAATCCCAGCACTTGGGAGGCAGAGGCAGGCAGATTTCTGAGTTCGAGGGCAGCCTGGTCTACAGAGTGAGTTCCAGGACAGCAAGGGCTACACAGAGAAACCCTGTCTTGAAAAATCATCAACAACAAAAACAACAACAACAACAACAAAATAAAACTGAAGTAAACACTGCAAAGTATTTGATGTTGCATTTCTGTATACATATTACATATACCTATATTTAAATACTTAGAGAAATAGTTCGACATTGTTAATGGATATAGATGCTACCTTAATGTCACTTACAAAAAAGATGCAGTTGCCATGTTTTTGATTTGACTAAATATTACTCAGTTTTCTTTGTCAATTATTATGACTAGATGATAAAAATGAAAATATTTGAGCTTTCCCAGACTTTAAGTTAAAGATTGTATTGCCTTGAAGTTCCTAATCTGCAAGCAGAATGAAATATAGAGCTTATCTCAACATCATTGATATAGAAAGCAAACTCATGTGTTTCCAGTGATGCAAAAATAAGCCGAGTACAAGAAGCTTACAGAACAGCAAATAGATTGGAGCAGAAAAGAAAATCCTCCCTTCACATAATAATCAAAACACTAAATACACAAAACAAAACAAAACAAAACAAAGCAAACAAAAAAGAATATTAAAAGCAGTAAGGGAAAAAGGCCAAGTAATATATAGAGGCAAATATATCAGAATTATACCAGACTTCTCAACAGAAACTCTAAAAGACAGAAGATCTTGGGCAGATCCCATGCAGCCCATAAGAGAACACAAATACCAGCCTAGGCTACTATACCTAGCAAAACTCTCAACCACCATGGATGGAGAAAGCAAGATATTCCATGACAAAACCAAATTTAAATAATATCTTTCCACCAATCTAGCCTTACAGAGGATAATAGAAGAAAAACTCCAACACAGGGAGGGAAACTAAATTCAAGAAAAATGAAGAAATTAACCATCTCACAACAAACCAACAAAAAGAGAACCACACAATCATAATACAACTGCTAACAACAAAAATAATAGGAACGGACTATCATTGAACTTTAATATCTCTCAGAATCAAAGAACTAAATTCCCCAATAAAAAGACATAGATGAACAGACTGTATATGTAAATAGTACCCAACGTTTTGCTGTTTACAGGAAACACACCTCAGAGAGGAAAACAGACATTACCCCAGAGTAAAAAGCTGGAAAAGGTTTCCAAGCAAATGGTCCCAAGAAACAAGCTGGAGTAGCCATTCTAATATCCAATAAAATAGATTTTCAATCAAAAGTTATCAAAAAGGATGGGGAAGGACACGTCATATTCATCAAAGGAAAAATCCACCAAGATGAACTCTCAAGTCTGAGCATCTATGCCCTAAAAGTGATGGTAACCTACATTTGTAAAAGAAAAATCACTAAAGCTCAAAAAACACACTGAACCTTACGTAATAGTAGTGGGAGACTTCAACACCCCACTCTCACCAATGAACAGATCATGGAAGCAGAAACTGAACAGAGACATCGAAAAACTAACAAAAGTTATGAACCGAGTGGATTTAACAGTTATTTATGGAACATTTCATCCTAAAACAAAAGAATATACATGCTGGTATCTTCTCCAAGTTGACCATATAATTAAACACAAAATAAGCCTCAACAGATATAAGAAGATAGAAATAATCCTACGCCTTCTATCAGATCAGCACAGAATAAGTAAGTCTGGTCTTCAATATCAACAAAACCAACAGAAAGCCCACATAGGCATGGAAGCCGAATGACTCTCTACTCAATGATAACTTAGAGAAGGAAAAAAGAAATTAAAGACATACTAGAATTTAGTGAAAATGAAGACACAGCATAACCAAAACTACGGGACACAATGAAAGCAGTGCTAAGAGGAAAATTCTTATCAATAAGTACCTTCATAAGGAAAGTGGGGTGATCCTACACAAACAACTTAAACAAACAGCACAACTGAAAGCTCTAGAACAAAAAGAAGCTAACACACCCAAGAGGAGCAGAAGGCAGGAAAGAGTCAAACTCAGGCCCAAATCAGCGAAATAGAAACAAAGAGAACAATACACAGAATCAACAAAATCAAAAGCTGGTTCTTTGAGAGAATCAACAAGATAGATAAACCCTTAGACAAACTAACTGAAGTGCACAAAGACAGTATACAAATTAACAAAATCAGACATGAAAAGGGAGAGTAACAACAGAAACTGAGGAAATTTAAAAAATAGCCTTGAACATATTGGTACAGGGGAAATTTTCCTGAACAGAACAGCAATGGTTCAGACTCTAAGATCAGCAATTGCCAAATCGGAACCTCATGAAGCTGAAAAGTTTCTGTAAGGCAAAGGACACTGCCAATAGGACAAAGCTGCAATCTACAGATTGGGAACAACTCCTCACTTACCCCCATCTGATAGAGAACTATTATCCAAAATATATGAAGAACTCAAGCAGCTAACCTCCCAAAAACCAAATAACCCAGTTTAAAAATTCCAGAGCTAAACGAAGAATTCTCAACTGAGGAGTCTTGAATGACTGAGAAGCGCCTAAAGAAATGTTCAACATCCTTAGTCATCATGGAAATGCAAATTTCCACCTCACACCTGTCCAACAGAATGTCTAAGATCAAAAATTCAAGTGATAGTAGATGCTGGCAAAAATGTGGAGAAAGAGAAACACTCCTCCATTACTTGTAGGATTGCAAGCTGGTACAACCACTTTGGAAATCAATCTGGTGGTGACTCAGAAAATTGCTAATAGTTCTACCTGAAGACCCAGCTATACCACTACTGGGCATATACCCAAAACATGCTCTACCATGTCACAACAACATGTTCTCTACAATGTTCATAGCAATCTTATTTATAATAGGCATTACCTGAAAACAACCCATATATGCCTCAATAAAAGAATGGGTACAGAAAATGTGGCAGATTTACACATGGAATACTACTTAGATATTAAAAATGAAGACCACAAATTTTGCAGGCAAATGGATGGAACTGGAAGATATCATCCTGAGTGAGGTAACCCATACCCAAAATGACATTTGTGGTATGTACTCAATAATAAGTGCATATTCGCCCCAAAACTCTGAATACCCATGATAGGACTCACAGATCATATTATGCTTAACCAGAAGGAAGGCCCAAGTGTGAATGCTTCAGTCCCACTTAGAAAGGGCAACAAAATAATCACAGGAGGCAGAGGAAGGAAGGGACCTGGGTAGGAAAGTAGAGGGAGAAGCAGAGAGATGGGTAGGATCAGGTATGAGAAGAGGCAGGAGAGAAGTCTAGAGGGCAAGGAGAATGAAGAGAAATAAGTAGCAGTAGGGGAAAGGACAAGGTGGGGGGGGGGAACCACTAGAAATTTCCAGAAGCCAGGTATATGAAAGGCTCCCAGGACACAGTGGGGATGACATTAGCCAAAATATCTAACAGTGGGGAGAGAGAACCTGAAGAGACCACCTCCAGTAGATAGCATGGTGCCTAGTTAAAGGAAGGGGCCACCCACCCATCTCAAAAATTTTAACCCAGAATTTTCCCTATCTAAAGGAAATGCAGGGGCCAAAAATAGAGCAGGGACTGAAGGAAAGGCCATCTAGAGACCTCCCCTGCACCTGGGATCCATCTCATCCACAGACACCAACCCCTGACACTGTTGGCGATGTCAGGATGTTTTTGCAGATTAATACAGTAGCAAATAAAGCCCATCTTTGCACTGAGCCTGGGGTCATCAATGAGTGAGTTAGAGGAAAGCCCAAAGGAGCTGAAAGGGATAGCAATCCTATAGGAAGAACAACAGTATCAAGTAACTGGACCCCTCAGAGTTCCCAGGGACTAAGCCACCAACAAAAAGAATATGTGCACTATCTCTTGTCTCCCACTACATATGTAGCAGAGGACTACTTTATATGGCATCAGTGGAAATAGAGGCCCTTGGACCTGTGGAGGTTTGATGCCTCAAGAGAAGGGGGATCCTATAGGAGTGAGTGGGGAGTGGGGGTGTGTGTTGGGGGGGAGTAATCTCTTAGGGACAATGGGGAGTTCATGGGATAGGTGGTTTGTGGAAGGGAGTCTTGGAAGAAGGATAACATTTGAAATGTAGACAAATAAAATATTTTTTTAAAAAATCCAAGATGATTTTATTCGATCTTCTCTCCAATGTAAATAGCATTAACATGTGCTTTGAAGGTGGTGCTTATGCATTGTGGAATGACTGCACATCCTTCCATTACAGCATTCATGAGCCTATAAGGCTGCAGCCAATGTTAGAGCCCCTATTGAACAGTGGAATAGTATTGTATAAGGGATCCCTCACGTAGGTCAGAAGAGGACTCAGGGTTACCTCTCGTCTACCTGGAACGTGGCTTTGGAGTTAACACACAAGGAAACCAATGAAGCTCTAGCTATGTAAGTGAGCTTAGTTTGAGCCATCCAATCCAGTGTACCTTGCAGTTTAATTCTGTTTCATAAGTCAAAGTGAGTCTAGCCAGCATCTCTTATCTGGAAATTATGTCATCTTAAGGAAGTAATCAATAGATGTTTTAAGCCATTACATTTTATAACAGTCACCAAGATCATCCCAATTAAAGCACTCATATAATTGTGGTCTTTTGTTATCAATATTTGTACTTCTTTGTGATGCATAGCGTAAAGAACTGAGTTCTTTTCAGGGTTTACAGTAATAACAGGAAAATTATGAGAATTTCAAATTGTTGTAAAATATCTACATCTCCTCCTCTACCCTAGTGTAAAGATGGGTCCCTGCAAGAACTGAGGGAATATGGAGAACCACAGGAAAAGATGGTCTTCTTGGGATATAGTCAAGGGATAACGTGGGTTCACTTATGAAGACACTGAAGAAAGGATAACCCATTCGTAAATCCTACAGGGCAGCAGAGAGCTTCAACCTTTTGAACGGTACAGACTTCTTCATGTTGTAGGGTTCTGGCACAAATAATTGACTTGTCTTTTTGTCTGTGATTGTTCCCATGATGTTGGTTCCTAGCTTGATGTCTAAGAGTACCAAAATTAGCATATCCTGTGAAGCTAAAAATTGTCTTGTGGTTGTTAGATTTTATTTTCTTTTCACAGAAAAAGAAAGAGTGGTTCACATATTCTGGAACTTCATTAATATACCAAAGGAACTGTTACTAAATGAACTGTGGGATTTAATGGCCCTTACAATGGTCAGAACACCCATCTTTCTACTAACAGTTAGAATGTAATACCAAGCAATGACAAATGCCAGTGAAGCGAAGACCATATTGTACAGACTACTAAGTGCGCTGGCATGCAGAAATGTTATGAATTACTGTAGTAATAGAAGCCAATGTGGCATATGGTACATGGCATATTTTTAAAATGTTACATTTTCTAACTTTGGGCAAAAATTCATTGCTGTACTTATTTCTTCATGCCTTCTTTTCTCCACTTTAAAGCAGATGAAAGTCAGTTAAAGGATGTCAATACAGTGTCACATTAATTAGCATTCTTATAAATATCCCAATTTTAGTTATATAGAACTAGATTACATTAAAGACTAGAAACTTCTAAAAGGCTATGAATATGTTTATGGTGTATATGTATATATCAAACATACATGTACACATATTTACATATATGTGCATATGCAGTATTATATATTCCAAGTTATAGAATAGCGGCATTATCTCAATTTTGTCTTGGATATATAGCAAACCATGACACAACATAATGCTTCAAAGGAAAATACATTAGTAATATTTCTCACAATTCTACAAACCATCTGAAAAGCTCATCTGGTCTATGCCAGCTTGTGTGATATTTATGGTTCCCAGGAGTCTCAGCTGGGACTGTATAGTTAGGATGGTCTGACTCACTATTTGGTGTTGACAGACTCACTATTCCAAGGAGTTTCAGTTATGATATCTTGCATTGTATATGGTCTATTGACTTTTGGAAGGCTGGCTTGCCATTTTTCAAGTGATACTTTCCAAAGAGTAGCAAAAAATGTTCAAATCCAAAATATTCAATGATATTAACTTCTGATTTCTTAACATTTGTCAATATTTTATTCTCAGAGCTAATTCTTTGGTTAAGGATAAATTCTGCAACTTTTGAGAAGTCTGCTCTGTGTTATTATAATCCCTGTTTTTTTTACATAAATATAGATATCATGAAAAGAGCATACATATTTTTCATTTGTTTTAATTCTTTTGAAAGGGGTGATGTACTGTTTGTGTTTGGTATTGCTGTGTGGCAAGATTTTTCCTGGGGAGAATATATATATAAAAGGACAGGCACCACTGTAGTCCAAGTGGGTGAACCAATGAGCTTTATTGGGGTTACTTATAGAAATGTAGATAAAAGCTTACTTACAAGAGCAGATGACTCAAAAATTGTGTATTCAAAGCCCACCTTAGTAGGGTAACAGTTCACAGAATTTTCAAATCTAGAGCACACTTCCAGCATTCAGGAAGGACAGCATGTTGGAGAGTGTGACTTCAATGTCACTCAATCTAAACCTCTTCTTGGCAGCTGTGCTGGTTTCTGCTTCTCCCAGTAAGCTGATCTTGTCTCAAAGTATTCATTGCAGATTTGACTTGTCTATGAGTGACTCTCAGCAGCTTGGCCTACTTACTCTTGGAAAGAATGAACCTAGAGAATCTGCTCAGTTTCAGGTACTTCCTGAAGCCATTTTGAGTTTATATTCCTGTTTTAAAAGTCTTCCTGCAAGGAGAAATGTTTCAATCTGACAGAAAACTGTTGTGTAACAATTATCTTGGCACAATGTTTAGTGCTTGGAAAATTTTAGTTTATTTATTGGAATAAATAGGTTTGTAGCAAGTGAAGATCTGTACTCAGCAATTATTTGTTTAACTAATTAAATAACAATAGATTATAAAAAAGAGATGATATATTTTAGATGGTTGATGTCAATTTTGTAATATCTACCTTTCCTCAAAATTAACAAATAAAAGCATGATACCAACTTTCAGATCATCATGCCTGGTGACCACCTTTTTTTGCAAATAAATGTTATTAGGCCATAGCCATATGCAGCTTTCCCTGTGTGCTATCCATAGCTGCTTTAGAATTATCTCTGTGTTGATTTTTTGGTGACTGTAGGCATTGCAAATTCAAAATCATTTAATATCTGGACATTTAAGAAAATATTTGCTGTAAATGGATGGATCTGGAGGATAGCATCCTGAGTGAGGTAACCCAATCATAAAAGAACATGCATGATATGCACTCACTAATAAGCAGATATTAAACTTAGACTACCAAAGATACAATTTGCAAAACACATGAAACTTAAGAAGAAGGAAGACCAAAGTGTGGATACTTTATTCCTTCTTAGAATGGGGAACAAAATACCGATGGAAGGAGTTACAGAGACAAAGTTCAGAGCTGAGAAGGAAGGAAGGAAGGAAGGACCATCCAGAGACTGCCCCACCTGGGGAATCCATCCCATATACAATCACCAAACCCAGACAATATTGCATATGCCAGCAAGATTTTGCTGACAGGACCCTGATATAGCTCTTTCTTGTGAGGCTATGCCAGTGCCTGGCAAATATAGAAGTCGATGCTCACAGTCATCTATTGGATGGAACACAGGGTCCCTAATGAAGGAGCTAGAGAAAGTACCCAAGGAGCTAAAGAGGTCTGCAATTCTATAGGAGGAACAACAATATGAACTAACCAGTACCCCCTAGTTGCATATGTAGCAGAGGATGGCCTTGTCATCCATCAATGGGAGGAGAGGCCCTTGGTCTTGCGAAGATCATATGCTCCAGTGCAGGGGAATGCCAGGGCCAGGAAGCAGGAGTGGGTGGGTTGGGGAGCAAGGGAGGGGGAGGGTATAGGGGACTTTGGGGATAGCATTTGAAATGTAAATGAAGAAAATATCTAACAAAAAGTAGAAAATATTTGCTGATCATTGTCCTGTTTGAAATCATGAATTGAGGATAGTCTCCTTATATTTTTTTTTTGTATCAGAGCATATACAATGTGTTATTATACATGGATATATAATTGATTCTTTATTTTCAAATATGTTCTTATACCAAATTTCTTATTATAAATGTTCTCTTTTTCCTTCTCTACCTTGTTTGAAGCATTATTATCAATTATTGTTTATCATTTACACTTAAATTTCTTCCATATATGGCATATGTTTTATATACTTATATGTGCTATAAAATCCAATCCTTGAAATAAGTTCATTAAATAAGTATATTTAAAATTAAACATTTTTAAACATAGGTATGTAAAACACATTTTAAAACATTTTAAACATGATTTTACAGCTATTGAATACTAAAAATTAGATTTTAAATAATTTCTCTCACAATTTGTGAAGTGCTGGTTCGGAGAACCACAAGTAAAAACCAGAACTCACTGAGTGATTCCCTGCTACACACAAAAGGGAACTAAGGTAAGTGATAGGAATCATGATATTTTTGTAGTTGCTTTGATTTGGTTTGGTTTGGTTTGGTTTGGTTGGGTTTGGTTTGGTTGTGTTGGGTTGGGTTGTGTTGAGTTGGATTGGGTTTAGTTGGGTTTGGTTTGGTCTGTTTTGGTTTGGGTTTTTTGTTTGTTTTTCTTCTGTAAATGATATTGACTGTATGCCAGGCCCAGTGGTGAACATTTGTGATCCAAGTACTCAGTGAGTAGGATCATGTGTTCCTGGTTTGCCCGGGTTACTAGGAAAAACCTATCACAAAAGAAAAATATTACAGTCTTTGCATTCTATTGAGTAACTCTCAAAGTAATAAAAACAATCTGATTTGTAGGAGGCAAGATATAATCTATGAAATCAAATGAAAGTTTGCACTCAGGAGGGTGAGAAGGTGTATCCTTAGCACAAACCAAAGGACTATGGTCATGTTTCTATTTTGGGTATTCAGCACCAAATACACCATGTTAAGGTTGAGTCTGCCACTATTTCCAAAGTGTTTTCATATTCATAGTGAGAAAGGAAAGGTTCTTGAAATGATGTGCTTCATGTTCAATAAATGTATGAAGATTAATTCTAACACATAATTATTAGCACTGATGCAAAGTTCACTTCTGTCAGTCTGCTCATGTAAGTAGGAGAAATAATTAATAATAATAATAATAATAATAATAATAATAATAATAATAATAATAAATATACTAAAAGCAAAGTTTAGAGAAAAATACAAAAAGTGCCAAATGTGTTGGCACATGCCTTTCATCCCAGTACTCAGGAGGCAGAGACAGCAAATTCCAGGATAGCCAGGACTACAGAGAGAAACCTTGTCTGAAAATAGAGAGAGAGAGAGAGAGGAAATAGATACATAATCAGTGTCATCATAGCAATAAATAGTCCATACCACATTATCCCTAGAAATGAGCACGAGATAATTAAAAACACATTGAGATGACATATTTATAAAAGTGGAAATTTCCCTTTACCAAAATTATTACATTAAAATTACATGGAGCAAAAAAATTGTTTCAATTTTAGTTTCATGTAATAAAATCTAACACAATTTGCATGAGTTATGGTATAAAAGTTAACTGAAAATTAGAAAGTTTTAAAAATGTGAACACGTTGCAAGATAGCTTTCTTTCTTTCTTTCTTTCTTTCTTTCTTTCTTTCTTTCTTTCTTTCTTTCTTTCTTTCTTTCTTTCTTTGAGTGTGTGTAGGAGTAGACAGTGTTTTCTTATACATATCTGGTAGTTATATTTCTCCAATCAAACTTGATCTATCAATATTTCTACCTCAACATCCCAAATTCTGTAATTGCAAACATCTACCACTATGTCCACATACTAACTTACTAACTTAGGTGATGTGACATTAATTTTAAATACTTTTCCAATTGATCAAGCAAGATAAAAGAATGAAGAAATACAAGCATGTGTATGTATGTATGTATGTATGTATGTATTTGAAACAGACTCTAACTTTGAAACTGTACCTGACCTAGAATCAATTTTGTAGACCAGGCTAGTCTAAACTCACTAAGATCCATCTGCTTCTGTACCCCAGGTACATATTGGAATCAAAGGAATGTGCCACCATACCTAGTCACAAAAGTATAAAAATAGATTATTCCTAAACACATGCACAAAAGGGGAAAACTAAATGAGCCTAGTAGAGTGAGTGAGTGAGTGAGTGAATGAGTGAGTGAGTGTGTGTGTGAGTGTGTATATGTGTGTGTGTGTGTGTGTGTGTGTGTGTGTGTAAACAATAATAGTTACAGAAGAAGTGCAATCATGATTTTGAGAGGAAATGGAGTACACAGGGAGAGTTGGGGGAGGGGGAGAGAAGAAGGGGTGGAAATGAGGTGAATACAGTACCCATATATGAGGTTTTAAAAAATTAAATTTTAAGTTAAAAGCCAAAGAACGGAAAGTTCTCAATCACTAAGAAGGAGCACTGCTTGCCTATATTTATTACTGAGAAAGTTATATTAACACTAAGGATGATTGACAAGACCCACCTTGATCACAACTGTTTATAGCTATCAAAACTAGCCAAAAATTGTGCTATTGATTATAAAAAATAATAGCTACATTATGTTTGATTTAATTTCAATATGATAGTCACTAATAAATAGAAAAGAAAATTACATTTACTTGATATTTATTAAGTAACATAGTAATAATTCTATCAAATGTATATGACCTATTAAATTACAAAATGACTTTATGGAAAGTAGAATAGTTTGCACAATTATTTGGACATTTTGGAATAGTTTAAAATACTGGAGATTGAACACAGCAGCTTTTCTAGCATGTTAGGTAATTACTGGACTTCTGAGTTTGGTCCTCAGGAAGAGCCACAAGTCATCTTAACAAGTATAGCATCTCTTTGGTCTGAACTTTTAATTTTGAAAGAGGCTGACAGTGAGTTGCCCTGCCTGACCTTAATCTCGTTCTGTAGCCCATGCAATCTTTGAATGTGTGAGTATTGCAGGGTCAGCCAGTTAAGTCACTAGAATTAAAGCCCTGTAACAAAAGGCTGTCTCTACTGTTTCAAAGCTAGGAACTAAATCTTAGACTGATAAATCAAGGCTCGCTTGGTTATTGGTGATAAGGAAAACGTGTTCACATGCTTTTGCTTCCAACTTCTTATACAGATAAAGATTTAGCGTTTTTACTTGAAAGGACATTTTATTCCATAACCCTTGATTTAAAGGTGTTTTGTATCATTTTAAAATCCATTTTTAGACATGGAAATATTGTATTCCATAAGACATGAGTTTCATCTTACTTAGTTCTCAGTTGTCTTTTCTTTGTGTTGTATTCCCAAATGCGTGATGAGCATGCTACTTTCCATTGCTCTTTCCTTTGTGTGCATATAATTCTCCACAATATCATCTACACTGAGGGCTCTGTGTACTCAACTGATTTTTCTATCAAAAAATTAAAATTAAAAAAAGAACAGATACATTGATATTTCCATTTGAAATTAAATTACTCTTTGATGTATTCCCCGCACTCCCAAGAAGGGCATATCTAAGCTTAGCTTCATGTTGGTTCTTTTACTGATCCTGAGTCTTAGGAGTCTCTTACTTCCCAGCGTGTGGCTCGGTGCACACATAGACTGGCAGGACATCCCATTCAGAGGGCACCATTCTTCACTTCCCATCCTTCCATCCCCACAGAGAAAGCAAGCAAGATGCCTTTTGTTTGGCTTTCCCTGCTTCTCCAAGGAATGATGCTGTCTGTTATATTCAGATAACAATCTCCCTATGGATCCTGTTGTTAATAGCTGTTCTGTGAATGGAGAAAAAGCCAGTAGGAGGAAATGGCAACTCTTATAAAATTAAGTCCATTTCCAAATCCAAGAACAAATTGCACTTGGTTTGCAAGGCCTCCAGAGAGTGAAAATGACTTCAATATGGCTTCAAATATTGTTGTTGTTGTTGTTGTTGTTGTGCTTGAACTTTTGAACAATATTTAAATTAACATATCCTATAAAAGTCTGTGTATAGCATGTCATATAAATTGAAAAATGACTGCCAGGATGGGAAGTCTGTCTCTATTGGACTAACTTGTACAAGGTAGTAAATGAAGCTGGAATATGCTACCAAGGTCAGTACCTAGATGTGAATTTCCTTTGTCTCTTACATGATGTACTTAAATTAAAAAAGAGTAGATTGATGGCTTACTGCCAAGATGAACATGTTTCACAGAATAGTGCTAGAATTCTCTGCCTTCTTAAAATGTGTTACAATGACATGTAATGGAATGTTGTAAAAGGTACACTCACCAAAGGACTGGATGACATAAAATATCAGAATATCTTTTCTGACTATCTGGCTCAGGAGAATGAATTATGTTATGCACTTCTGTGTCTCTCGGGATGAAAGTCTGGTGCTCCATCGTGTCAGTTTATCAACTGTTCCAGTGACATTACTTGATTCTATACTAAAGTTATTTTCTTATGAATGTGTCAGTACACAGTTGAAAAGTTTCCCAAACTTACTTGAGTAAACTTTAATATATTGTACTGTGAAGCTTAAATTTTGACTCTTATTTCAGAAAATTTAAGAATTTTAAAAAACTTCAGTTGATGATATGTCAAATAGTTCAGGCTAATAATTACTATTAGATAAGAATATGACTTTTTGAGAATTTATTATGTGTTTTACCAGTATGTTACTTCATATAAAGAAGCAAATAGTTTATATTTTTATGACCATATATTGGTTTCTTTCCTTGAAGTGTAAATAAAGACTCATAGATAGAATATTTTAGTGTGCTATACATGCCAGAATACTTCTCCTGCACAGACAGGGTTAATGAATTGATTAATTCATTTTTTTTTCAAACTTCTCAAGTCTAAAAGTTTATATCACTTGTGTAAGGCCAGCAACATTCATTAAATAATATACATTACAGCAATTCAACAGTGACCTCAACAATATTCTGAATGAATAAATTAACTGGCAATTAATCTATCTATGTAGTGGTTTGTGAACAAAAAATAAGATTAATTTATCCAGTGTTATCTAACTAAAATACACAGCCTCTATATTCAAACAAATTCTTTGACATAAATCACGCCTTACATTATTAACATTGAAAGAGCACCTGATATGTTAAAAAACAGTTATAAGTACTAGATAAATCAATACTTTCAAATATTTATATACAGAGAGAGATCATAGAACCTAGTAATCTATAAAAGGATAAAAATATATTCAAAGAAAGAATGCAATCAAGTAACTCTGAAATGAGAAAATATAGAGAAAGTAAAGCATCCATGTGCAAAAGCATTCTTAGAAAAGCGAAGTTCTAGGTTTGCTGCACCTAGGACATAAATGTACAAAGAACAAGACACAGTGATGTTTTGTGATGGTAAAATGTGTATTCAAAAGCACCAGCTTAGTCATTCAGTACTTTAGTCATTAGGTACTACCAACACCCACTGGACGTTTGTTATTTACCAGTGAAACTTCACAAAGAAGTTCCATACACTGTTCACAGAGTAGCCTTCCATGAAAGGCACACATCAGATGATGGTGACTACGGAGATGACTACTTTGACCATGACTAGTTACGTCTACAAGAAATCTTTTGGAGTTTTCTTTTATTTCTAGCTACCTGTTCTGTATGTCTAAGAAAATAAGTTGATACTATTAGACTTAGAAGAGTTTGAACTTCAAAACAGCTCTTTTCACCAAAGGGGTCAGTTTTTGTTCATTTAGTACATTAAGATTTTATGTAAGCGATATATTGAAAAGTTATAAAAGTCATACACAGTTAATAAACATTAGAAATGGATAGTAATGTGTTAGCTTATAACAGCTGGTATTCAATAGTTGTATAGACTCAAGGAAAGACCATCTGGTTATAATTATGCCTTTCAGGGTTCTACTGTCACTGTACTAACCCATGTCCTTAGTATAATGTGTCATCACTATCTATTTCATCTTTATTGGATGCTTTCCAATGTGTGGAACATTTGAGGTTCTACTGGAGATAAAAACTTCGAATGTAGAAGTTGGGAGTATCTTCATAGGGCTGAGTAAAAGAGAAATCTTTGTACCATCAAGGAATTTCACATTCAACACATCAGCTCTCTATAGTGACATAAATTAGTATTATGCATTCATTGTGTAATATTCAAATCCTCAAAACATATATACATGCACATGAACACACATGTACCCAAGCTAGTGACAAACTCCAAATAATTTATTGTTTCATAACATATTAATTTTGGTAGATTCAAGTTGGTTAGAAAAGGAAAAATTAGAGTACTTTTCCCCTAATAATAATTTTATAGGTTTATTTAACATCTGATTTACAACATATATAGAAAGGAAAAAAGAATTACTTTAACATAGCCTTAATGACTAGCACATATTTGTTGGTGTATATACTTGTCAAACAATATAAAGAAAATTTTCTTCTTCACCCTTCTTAAGAAAGAAAAGAATTTTGCATCTTGCATTTATCATAGCATAAATGAGTATTTGAAGAAGCTTTTGCGCATTTACATTCCACAGTAGAAAACAATGAATGTGTCTTTAATAATAGCAAAGAGGACATAGAAAAACTGGGATGAAAAAACTATCTACTCAGAAATGGCCAAGTTATGATTGACTGATCCTTGAACCCTTGGAGAGGATGTAATAGATATATCCTTATATATGTTCCCTAAAGGCTGAGCATTCTATAGTCACTAATTAACTTATTATCTATCCAATGTGGGGTCCCTGGGTTAATCACAATCTATTGCAATTAGAAATTTCTCAGATAAGGAATGAGAGATGTGTTGATCCATAATGATGAATCATTAGAAGTCAATTTAATATTGTCCATGTACCAGAGGGACTGAAAGCATGTAAAACCCAGTGCAGTGGATGACTATAAATAAAAATTAACTTTGGTACACAACAGGGCTTTAACAACAACATGAACAAACAAAGGAAAGGAAAATTCTTTCTTCTAAAGATAAAAGATTCCTATTATACTCAGACACTTAAAAACTACAGACTAGAGTTTTCTCTGCCTTTATCTATCAGCCCTGCTTTTTCTGTGTTCAGGAGTCCTTAAGACTGATTCTTGCTTTGTCGTTGTTGTTCCTTGTATACTCTCTAGGGTTGTATCCAGTATTGATAAGTGTTCAATCTACATGATGACTAGCTTGTATATTTTCAATTGAGGTTTTCTATATGGTAACCCTCTGATAATTATCTTTTAAATCCCTACTTGACTCTAAAGTCACAATTGTTAGATCATTTTTCTTTATCTCTGAAGATTTTGCCTGGGTACCAATTTCTGTTACATTATCCAGAAATATAGTAGGATCCTGAAGTGTCCTCTACAAACTCCATATTAAATGAATAACCACCTTATTTACTATTACTTAACAATGGCTTTGCAAATATTCCTAGTAAGAATTTCCCTTTCTAGTTCATGCATCTCACTCTGCACTCCAGTCATCTTGAATCTTAGCCAACCCTTAGTGATTTTTTTCCCAGTTGTTTTTTTTTTTTTTTTTTTTTTTTTTTTTTTTTTTATTTTTATTTTTTTTTTCAGGACAGGTTTTCTCTGTGTACTCCTGGCTGTCCTGGAACTTGCTTTGTAGACCAG
>NC_034607.1:48053014-48092751 GCF_900095145.1 Mus pahari
AAGGCAGGGTTTCTCTGTATAGCTCTGGCTGTCCTGGAACTCACTTTGTAGACCAGGCTGGCCTCAAACTCAGAAATCCACCTGCCTCTGCCTCCCAAGGCAGGGTTTCTCTGTGTAGTCCTGGCTGTCCTGGAACTCACTTTGTAGACCAGGCTGGCCTCGAACTCAGAAATCCGCCTGCCTCTGCCTCCAAGTGCTGAGATTAAAGGAATGCGCCACCACTTCCTGGCTAGTGCTTTCCTTTAAATACTTCCTAGTTCCTCGTTGTTCCCTTTGGCTCCAGCCCTGGTTTTCCTGTTCACCCATTTGTTCACAGTCCCACTGCACATGCCTGGATTGTCCTGCCAAGATCCTTTCTATGCATATATCTTTTCTATGCATCCTTTCTATGCTATTCATGTGGCCTGGTGGCTTACAATGTTCCCACTCCCTGGAGATTTCTGTCACTCAAATAGGAAACACTTTCACAAATCTTAGCCAGCACATGGCTGACAGAGTTTAGAGATGACTCCTGGGATCTGTGGCTGGAACATGTGTGTGCTTACCCTTCTCTGGGGAAATAAGGGAAGAGAGCATCCACATTTTATTTCATTTTTTTTCTGTTACTTGTTTGACATATTCTCCTTCCTTCACTCTATCTCAGGGGTTTTCTTCAAATAAATCCCTTGGAAACGACCTCCTGTGACAGGCATTAGATGCTTATTACCCATCTATTCCTTACCATGACACAGGTCATCTGGCTCCTGTAAACTGAATGAGCCAGATTCTAGTGTCATCTATATTAATGGGGTTAGACATGGGAGATCTTCCTGGAACAATATCTCTACTTCCTGTCCTCCCCAGCAGTGCTTCCTTCCTACAGTAGCTGTACCACTTCTTGTGGCAGAGCATTTCTCATTTCTTGGAGTTCTCACTACTTTGCATTGTGCTCACAACCTGCCTCCTGTGGACCAGTGCTTTATGTGTTTCTAGGATTTGAAAGGGTAAGAAGAAGGAAGTATTCATCCGAATAAATTTGCATACAGATATCTAAAGTTTAAAGTTCACTCACAAACTCCTTTTTCTCTCAAATGAGAGTGTTCCCATTTTCTCATAAAGCTCATTCTTCATAAAATTGCCAACAAAAAATAGAAAGTAAAGACATAACATTATTCTTCTGAAAAAACAAGCAACTTTGGTGGCAAAATTATAACCCCAAAACACTGAGATGATATCAAGTGGGTTACATTTGAACATGCACAGGAATATTGGATTGGAGAACTGTGCCCAAATAAGGTCTACAAGGGATATCAGTAGGTTCTAGCACCAGTCAAAGGTTTCTTGGGCAGAGAAGAAGATTGAGTACAGAAAGTGCTTGCTATGCAAGTGTGAGGGAGTCTGACCTTGAATGTATCCTTCACATGGGCACACATGGCAATTACACTTGTACACACAAATGTGGACACACCCAAATAAACAAACAAGGAAGTACAAATAAAAATTAGGCTCATATTCCACTGTGGACTATTGAAATGAATATTTTTGTGCCCTTGTTAGTTAAATCTTCTCACTTTTCTCCTTGATGTGGAAAGAAAAAAAGTGTCATCACAGAATACATCAAAACTCTGAGAGAGACCTGCACATAGTAAATTTTTATGATTCCTTCAAAGGAAATAGATTTACAGCATCAGAGTCTCTAAATATCTCATGTTGTGGATAAAAGAACTTTTATTCGGTATGTGAAAATGTGACACCTTTGAACAAACTCCTTTAAATAATATCTTTGGCTTCCTGCAGAACATGAATCAGTACAACAACAAAGGTTTTATCACCATCGGAGAGATAAACAAGATGAAACTCTATTTTTCTACCAGAAAACTATTTTTCTACCAGAAAATGGGAAGCCTTCCCAGTAATGAGATTTATGCAGAACTTAACTGATTTCTCCCCACACTTTGTGCCTTTTAAATACAGTTCTTATAACAAATAAAACAATAAAATAACTTCTAGAGGAATCACCATCCCTGACCTCAAGCTGTATTACAGAGCAATAGTGAAAAAAACTGCATGGTATTGGTACCGAGACAGGCAGGAAGATCAATGGGATAGAATTGAAGAGCCAGAAGTGAACCCACACACATGTGGTCACTTGATCTTTGAGAAAGGAACTAAACCCATCCCAGGGGGAAAAGACAGCATTTTTAACAAATGGTGCTGGATCAACTGGCAGTCAGCATGTAGAAAAATTCAAATCGATCCATTCTTATTTCTTTGTACAAAGCTCAAGTCCAAGTGGATCAAGGACCTCCACATAAAACCAAAGAACTGAAGGGGTCTGCAACCCTATGTGTAGATGGAACAACAATATGAACTAATCAGTACCCCCCAGAGCTCGTGTCTCTAGCTGCATATCTAGCAGAAGACGGCCTAGTCAGCCATCATTGGTAAGAGAGGCCCCTTGGTCTTTCAAACTTTATATGCCCCATAGAGGGGAATGCCAGGGCCAAGAAGTGGGAGTGAGTGGGTAGGGGAGCAGGGTGGGGGGAGGGTATAGGGGACATTTGGGATAGCATTTGAAATGTAAATGAAGAAAATATCTAATAAAATAATTTAAAAAAATAAATAAAAGCAATATACAGCAAACCAGTAGAAAAACAAACAAACAAACAAACAGATACACTGAAACTTATAGGGGAGAAAGTGGGAAGAGCCTCGAACACATGGGCACAGGGGAAAAATTCCTGAACAGCTTATGATGTAAGATCAAGGATCAACAAATGGGACCTCATAAAATTGCAAAGCTTCTGTAAGGAAAAGGACACTATCAATAGGACAAAAAGGCAACCAGCAGATTGGGAAAAGATCTTTATGAATCCTATATCTGATAAAGGGCTAATATACAATATATACAAAGAACTCCAGAGGACCAAATAACCCTATTAAAAAATGATGTTTCTTAGAATGTTTCTTAGAACTACAGACAGTGAACTAAGTCACTTCTGTGCTGCTCTGCATTGAATGTTGACATAAATGGTTCTGTTATGAGCTATTGTCCATCCCTTACTTTTACTATAACAAAATATATTATTGTTACAATTGGTAGGTGAATAGTATCTTTCACTGTGCAGTGGAAATTAAATTTGTTCACTGTAAAGCTCGCTTCTGTTATGACAGAAATACGTTGTGTTTCTAGCCCCAGCAGAGTGTTTGCCACATAACAATTTGTTGACTGTATGATTGGATAAAGAGATAAATGACTGATTACCTGAATGATTATTCTTAAGTAGTTTTCTTGCTCAGGATTCTTGTTCCAAGAGCCTATCATAAGCCAACCCTTTGGTTGGCTTGGCCAAATTCTGGTGCCTTTTCATCTTGTGGTCTAGAGAGATGGATAATGCCTCAATTCTTGCACTGTAATTTACTTCTGTGATGAAATGGTGCTGAAAAGGGTGGTTATTCCTAAAACCAATAAACTAAAGAGGGTAAGACATAACTGAGTGTAAGAAAGGAGAATCGGGGTAGAGTGGCCCCAACTGGGTCTGTGTTATTAAAGATGGTATAGAGATTTTAGAAGTAATAATTCAAAAATATTGGAGGGGAGAGTGTGCTAGCCGCAGGAGGTTTGGAAATGCCCAGGCACTGTGCTGTTTAAGGCATATTAAAAATAAGGCAGTATGTGTATCTTTCCTTTGGGAATCCAAAACATTTGGGCAGGCGTAGAGGAGGCCTGTGTACCGGAGAGTTTAGAGCAGATTAACTACACTACCTCTAGAAGAGCCAAAAAAGGAACACATGGCTTTTGTTTTATTTCCGTATCTTTTCATCTTTGTTACCTGTTTCTTTTTGTTTTATCTTTGTTTCTTCTTCAAAGAAATACGGTTTCCTCAGGGAGGCCATGTTTGTTTACTCATTTTCTAAGTAGAGTCTCCAACTGTGAAACCTGGTTGGATAGATCAATGAGAAAATCAAACTTAGAACCTGAAGATAACTGCTCAGCTGAAGTCCAGATTATGTCTAAACCGTGGTGGCCACCCAAGCCAATGCAGGGCCCACATGGACAGAAAGCTAATCTTCTACTGTGAGCCAATAATACAGAGAAAGAAGTCAATTTCCAATCACTGCAAGCCAGGTTGAGATTCTTAGGAGGTGAGTGGAATCCTATCAGTCAGTAACCAGAACTGGCCCCACTTGGGATGAGAGTACACCAGTGGGGATGGAGAACAGGACAGGGTATCAAACACATGGCACCTCCACCTCCTAAAGAGATGTTTCAGAACTCTGTCATTTATTCCCGAAAAATGATTAAGATTTTGTGATAGAATATAGTGCCTGAATACAGTTCCTCCCTTAGACGCTGTCATATGTTATACATGATATCTTGAGGAAAAGAATGAAGAGTCAAAATAATTTAATATTCCTTGAAAAATCTATGCTTTTGTCACCTGAAACACGATGAAAATAGTTCTATAAAATTCATCTCTATAGGATTTTTCTCATTCTACTCTAAGAAGAACATTGGCAAAAGTTTCAATTCATGCCAAATTAGATTTTAGTTTGACATTTTGAAAATGGAGTATATTCTAAAGCCTGGGACTATCTCATTCTAGTGCTGTGGAATTGTGGTTATTAGAGATTTTTTTTGAAAATAGAAAATAGTGTTTTAGGGATTGCAAGTTTAATTAGCTTTTGATTTAATCCTTATATTATGTCTCTATGGATATGAATATATAAAATTTTAATCTGAGCCTATAGCTAATGAGTTTAGCTCTCCTAGGAAGTGTGCAATAGAGAAAGCAAGCATTGAGTTGGATCAACTATTTATAGGCTCTGATTCAATTACTCATTAACAGTTTCTTTAATTTATTTTTTCACTATTTTGATAGAAACTAATGTCTTCTAATATGAGGTGGCAAAGATGAACAAAATAATCCTCCCAGTTTTTTTTTGATAGCTTGTAATTTTGTTCATTTGTTAAACTTAAAATATTTATTAAAAATGAATTGGAGCTGGTTGCTTCTAATACTGCACACCCTGTACTTCTCCAGACAAATAACAAATTAACTTATCAATATTTACTAAATAATTCTTGTATCCATTATTTGAAATGTCATAATTTCTATGGAATACATATTTATAATTTTCCCAATGGCTCAGTGTTTTATTATTCATCCATCCATCTGTCCACTTATTAAAAATTATTTCTCAAGTATTTTTTATGTATGCCTCTCAGTTCTACAGGCTGAATTATCTGTCAGTTACTATAGTGGTACCAGTGTTCTTTAGATATTTTACAGCACAGTTTTCAGAAAGAACCAATTCCCCTTAATGATACTTCATTTCCAATATTTTAATGACTAATGATTTACTTTTTGCAAATGAAGTACCATTTACTAGTTTCCAAATAGACAGGCTAAATTTCACTAAACTTCAAACACTGCCCCATACAAAATTCAGATATTTCCTACTTCTCAATTTTCAGCCCAGAAAAGAGAAGAGTTTTAGGATAGAATTTTATGATGTAGTTACATCAGGAAGATGCCCACTGGGTCTTAGAGCCTTTCCCAACATTTTCAAAAGTTTGTACTGCATAGCTCAAAAGCACTGATACAAAGCTTTAACCATTGGTGAGCTTCAGTTTAAAGTTAACCTGATTCATTTGTGTTCATTTCAGTATGACTGAACAGCAGTATGTAAATAATTATTTAACTGACCTTCCACCTTAGAAGAACATTCATTTGTAATGAATATACTGTATAGGCAGTTGGGATTTGTTTCAAAGTGCTTCCTTTTTATCAAATAATCGATATTGAAATCAATTTTGATTTCTTCCTGGGACTAGGTTGACATTCTGGTTCCAAACCAGTGTGAACTAAAATATCATTTGCAATGTTTGAACCAAGGCTTTTGGGAAGGCTTGTCATATCTCCCCAACCTCTGTCTTTTGTTTCTTTCACTTTCAATTACATGTTTTTCTAATGGATTTATTGTTTGAGAATTTCATACATATGTAAAATATTTTTGATTAAATCTATACTTTACTTCTTAGTTCTTACTCCTTCCATACCCCCACCATGTTATCTTCCTTCCAACTTCATATTATCTATCTATCTATCTATCTATCTATCTATCTATCTATCTATCTATCTATCTATCTATCTATCTATCTATTGATCATCTATTTATCCATCCATCTATCCTATTGACTCTAATTAGCACTACAAGATATGGGCTAGGACTTTGGAGCCCTATGGAACAAGGCAGCCTACTAGTGAATGTGTATCTTTCCTTTGGGAACCCAAAACATGGGGCAGGCATAAAAATCTGACTTCCTCCTTCAACAACCATCAACTGCTCCCTTATGCATGTGGAAAGTAAAATGGCATAATCTTTTGCAGGTAGCCACAATGACCGTGAGTTCGTAGTTACAACAAGCCAGCCAGCTATTTCCAGAAAACACTGATTTTGCGGAGAGGCTGTTCTCAATTTTGTAACAACAGAAACTTCTGCTAAGATTCTGCAGGGAACACGAAGCTAAAATGGCCATTTACTGTTCAAGCCTGCAGAAAGGTGAGGGAGTGGTCATGTGGTTATAAAGTCACTGGTTATGTGCAGACACCTAAGAAAGCTCAGGCCTTTCTTCTACCCTGATGAGTGACTTGGAATACTGCCTAGCAGGGAACTAAGCTGAGAAAAGCCAACAGCTGGTGTTTACTACAGTTAGACATAAGACATACTGGACTTGAAGATAATTGACAAGTAGACAAACATTATGGTGGATAAGAATCAAATTTTTAATTACTTTTATAATTGTATTTTTTAAAATTATTAAAAATTATTTAAATTATTATATTATTATATCACCCCCCCCATTCTTCCCTCCCTCTAACTCCCCTATGAACTCCTCGGCCTTCTCAAATTCATGACTTTTTTTTCTTGAACTGAATGTGGGTAACTGACACATATATACCTAACTCATTCTGTAAAATGTTACATGAATGCATATGATCTCGAGTCTTCCCACTTGGTACTGGGTAATCAGTTTCTGAGGGGTATTTTTTCCCAGGATAGGGTGAGTTATCCAGTTCTCAGCATTCCCCAGTTGTCCATAGTTCTTTGTTTCAGTTTGGTTTACCCTGGATATTTGCACATTCTACTGAAGCATGTCTTTTTTTCTTCTTCTTCTTCCAAACAGGGTTTCTCTGTGTGGACTGGCTGTCCTGGAACATGCTCTGTAAACCATGTCACCCTTTAACTCAAAGGTCAGCCTGCCTGTGCCTCTGCATTAATTGGCTTTTAATTTATTTGTTTATTTAGATATGTTTATAGGTGTATGTGTTTACACTCCAGAAGAGGGGGGTGAATTGCATTAGACTGCAGTTTAGACAGTTGCAAGATGCCATGTATATACCAGGAATTGCCCTCAGGACCTCTGGAAAAACAGCTAGCACCTTGGACTCCCTGTCCCACTTCTGCCTTGGTCTGCCTGTTGGCAGGTTCTTTCTGCCCCAGCTCTTTATTCTTTATTTTACAAAAGCCACATTCCTTTCTCACACAAAGAATGTGTTTCTAAAAACACACAAACAACAAAAACAAAAAACAAACAAAAAACAGAAACAAAAAACCACTTAGCACAGTGGGAGACGGTTCACCGATGACTTGTAGCAAGCCTAAGTCTTGTCCATATCTTAGTGTTGCTTTTTGGCCAAATTGAGGGCAATGTGACCTCCCTGACTGCTGCTTGGTTTTCCTTCTTTCTGAGCTGTGTAAGGGGTAACAAATATTTACATATAGAAAGCAGGTAATGGCCCATAAAAAGGACAATACCAAATATCCTACCAGCAACCCAGGCTGCTAGCCACAACAATGAACAATTGAAAATACAGGGACGCACCTTCACAGTCATTTGATACACTATATGTGTGTGGGTCATCCAAAGGCTTCTTCACTGAATCTACAGAGACAGCTCCTAACCCATCGTTTTATTCAGAAGGCTCGGAAAAGGTTTTATTTGACACTTTTTATTTCAGTTGGCTTACAGCAGAAACTCTCCTTACACGCACTAGGACAATGAGATAATTAGTGTTGTCTTCCAGTTTAGTGGGCACCTTCAACCTGGGTTCAGAAATTGTAATTAAAAAAAAAACATTTAAAAGGCTTATTTCATACTTTAGTCTTGAGAAGAAACACATTTTGTTTCAGTTGGATTTCTAAAAAAAAAAATTCTCCCACTTCATTATTAAGATCTCAAAGGTCACAGCTGAAGTGAACACCCATGATGTTCTGCAAGTGGTTCCCAAGCTCCTTCCGTACTCCCTGCATTACACCACAGCCTTCACATTTCCCAAGGGGATGCCATCCTCTCAGTGCAAGAGGACACTTCAGTCTCTACATCTTTGTAAAGCTTTCCAAATATTAAGAAAAATAAACACAGACTGTCAGCTTGCGTATATGACTTGGCATTCTAATCTTCCAACTGTGTGGCTATTAGTCGCATCCAAAAGTATTTTGTCAACAGTTTTGGTAATATCAATACTAATGTAATGACTTAAGAATGATGTAGAATAAGCTGATATCCGAAGTGAGATAGGAAGCCTAACCATAAATAAGCTAATGAGCTCAACTTCCGCAGTGGGGAGAAGCTATGCCAAAGGCAAAAGAAAAAGTGAAACGGAACATGTATTACTATAACTATAGGAATCTGGAAATAAAAGAGGCAGGTATCACAAGTAAAAACATGGACAGACATAATTGCATAGCATGCACATGCGTCAGATATTTACATTCAGACTCTGGGACAAGGGGCTGATATGCAAATTTTACATAACTAAGCAGACCTGGACTCCATGTTCCTCCAACATGTTTCAGTCCCTATGGTGACAAACGTCTCCTCAAACCCTGAACTTTCCAGTCCAGGGGCTGGATTACCCTTCTTTAAGAGGCTCTTCCTTATATAATCCAGTGATTTTTGGGTTCTTCTCTCTCTCTCTTCCTCTCTCTCTTCTTCCCCCCTTTTCTTCTCTTTGTATGCATTTTCTCTCTTTTTCTTCTCTCTCCCCTCTCTATCTCCTTCCCTATGGCCATTTCACTGGCCTCCCTTCTTGGGGCCAGTGACCTCTGCTGGCCGAGAGCAGCTTCCCAATAAACCTGCATACACACACACACACACACACACACACACACACGTACACACACACACATACACACATACATGCATATACGTAATCTGGCTTTAATTGGCTTATTTCACTATCAGAGAAATAATTTTTCAGCTTTCTCTACAGAAGTGTCAGGTGTGGCCTGGGTCTAGTGACAGGTTAGCTCTGTCACAGCATTACTGTCTTCCTTTCTGCCTGATGATGACTCAGTCCATTAACCAATGGAATCTATTAACCAAACCTGGTATTTTTTGTGATCACTTCCAAAATATTCCATAATTAAAATGCTATGGATATGAAGGATCATGGCAAGCTTTTGTGTATGGGTAAACACAACAAGTAAAGAAATCATTCATACATGTATCCCATATAATCAACCAAATAAATCCAAAAGTCACGGTTTGAGGTTTGTTTCCTTGTTTTAGACAATTATGTTGTTAGTAATATCATACAATACTATATTCATGAATAATATTCTATAATAAAAAGGCTTTACATATCTAATTTACTCCCCCAAAGTAAATCATATTATAAGAATTAAAACATGGGTGCCCAAATGCTATACGACCTGCGTAATTATCAGTGCTACCACAGAGACTTTCAATAAATACTTCATGTGGCTCACTCAGTCATCATGCACACCTCTTTCTATTTTATAGATGAGAATATAAAGACTCTTAAGCACAGAGTGAGTATACCTCTTATGTTTTGCAGTTAAGAAATAACATTTAATATCAATTACTAATCTTATGTTCCCAGAGTATACTGTCTTATCCATCAAACTGTAGGTTTCAACTTCTAAACATTCTTAAATCAAGCACTACATGGATAAGTCTACTGAAATAAGTACTGGAGATCAAATTTTAAATTGCTATCTCTAAACTCAGCTTGAAAGGGCTAACAGCTGGAGTTGGTGTAAAACAGTTTGCAGGAATATATACATCTTTGTGGAAATCAAATGGAAATTGCAGCAGAAGTCAGTAACTTAGTACCCATCTATGCCAAAAAACTTCCACAGTGTACACAGACAGCTCCCACCTTTTCAACTCCCATATACTAATTGAACCTTTGCATTTCTCTAGAGCAATACAGATTCTTCAAGTGAGTTATTACTTAAGACTTGTTGGTATCATATGGTGGCTATAATTATGAATACTTTCATGGCATATTTCTCCTATCCCAAGAGATGCCTAAAGATAGTTGGAGCAATAGGCAATATGACCAAGGTTTTCCCTGTTGAATTTCTCTTTGTTCATGCACCTCAGGGCAGCTTGGTACTTACCCTGGACAGAAGACATGCCTGTACATTCTAGTACAGGTGTCAAAAGCAATGCATGTCAGAGAAAAAAATTAACTTGACTTTTGAAGTTTTACTCTTCTGGAAAGCTTATTCTCTGTGGAACATTTTTGAAGCTATAATACATGAGATTTTGAATATTCTGTAGCATTCTTTTCTGATTATTTTCCTTATGTTCACAGGAAATGATAGAATAATAAAGAAATACCCCAAAATGCATCTCCTCATTTTGATTTAAAGACTCTGACAGTTCTACATGTGATTTAATTAATTGGTAGCTTTATAACTACAAATGCAAAATCATCTAAAAAGAGAAACAGCATGGCGATATATATATATATATATATATATATATATATATATATATATATATATATATATTAGGTCAGATTGCTTCAACACCCATCAGCTCCATCAAGGCAGAATGGATACAGAGAAAACAGCTGACAGGTATGAAATTCCCTGGGTGCATGCCAGTGTCCAAATGAACAGGATATTTTATTGCATTTCTTCCATAAAGCATAGCTGGATATGAGCAAACCGCATTAGCTCCAGTATATCCTGAGTGTGAAACGGAAAGAGTCTGAGAACACGTGAGGAGGTTGTGTTATCAAATCAGTGACAAGCCCTTTGGATGTGGGATGTCACTAATGCAAAATACACATGGCAAGAGCAGCATGTTGGGGTAGGTCAAGGAGCATTTTAAATAGCCTCTTTTCGAATAGAACAATGAGCAAATTCAATCAATAAAAAGAGATTATCTTGGCAGTGGTGTTCTCATTAGAAAAGCTTCTATACTCTGTTGACCTGATTGACAATTCCAGGATTACAATGCATACCCATAAGCAATAGCAGCATGACCAACCCCCTGCACTTCTACAAGATACAATTCTTTCAGAAGACAAGAGATGACTCAGCAGAGAAAAATGTCTGCTACCATGTCTGAGGATCTGAGTTCAAAGATGGGAACCACATGATGGGAAGAGGGAACTAACTTCTTCAAGTTGTTCTATGACCTCTACACATGCACCATGGTTACACACACACACACACACACACACACACACACACACACACACACACTAAAAGCAACATAACAAAACAGCACTCCCTTTATTAGAGAACATACTGAGTACTGTCTGTCACCTTGTTGCCCACAGGCTTCATGGCATGATCTCAACCACCCAAGGTTTGGAGCATAGTGTGTGTTCTCTCAGTGCTTTGCGAATTCTCACGTAGCCTTGAAAGGACAATATAAATCCCATTTTTTTTCAATTTAAGGACCCCATTTGTCTCCATTTTGAAGACCAGTCATCCTTATTTCATGAAAGGCTATAAGGCAGCAGCTTCAAGAATAGACCATAAGTCCCAGAAACTTGGTCATAAGACACCAGCTCTCAGAACAGACCATAAAGTCTGTCCAGAGCAAGCTCATAAAATCCTCTCCCAAAGAACAGCCTGTGGATAACCACAAAAGTGGGAAAATATCTTATCTCAGAGTGGGCTATCTGAGCTAGAGAGCCCTTTTTCATCATGTGATTAAATACTCATGACATAGGAATGTAGACCACAGATCAAATGTGACCCCCTAGCACCCACCAATTAAATTTTAGATTACCTAATCCTTTTAGAGCATTCTCCTAGTTCTCTACAAGAAGGGCAACATGCCTTTTTCTAGGGTCACCATTTCAAATAATGGTTGACCCCTGCATGCTGGTTGTTTCTGCAGAATAAATGCTCCTTGTTTTTATGTACTATCTGAGTCTGGAGTCTTTGTTCAGTGATTTTTTTGGACCCTTAGAGCCTGTCTCTTCCAATTCATCTTAGAGCAGCAGTTCTCAACCTTCCTAATGCTGTGACATTTTAATGCAGTTCCTCATATTTTGGTGTCCCCCTAACAATAAAATTATGTTTTGTAATTTTATAACTGTAATTTTGCTACTGTTATGAATCATAATATATATATCAAAGGTCTTAGGTTGTTGAAGGTTCTTTATCTATTATTGTCTATCGAAATGCTAAGTGCTGATTCTGAAGATGTGGAGTCTGAACTTAGCCCCCCAACTTAATTCTGATTGGTGGACAAAGATACACAGCAAATAGCAGGGGAGAAGAGACATAGGTAGGGGTTGGGGATTCATAGTCTTAGGGAGAGAGAACCACTAAGAGGAAAAGAAGAAGAAGAAATCACCATGGAGTAGAAGAAAAATGTGCAGGAGAGGAGAAAAGAGAGCCACCACGGGTTATCTGAATCATAAACATGTGGCCATGAGGGCTGCCCAATTAAAGTTAAGAACAGTCCAGATGGATCATAGAAAATAGTAAGTAATAATTCGGGGTTATTGACAAGAAAGTAGATTCTAACAGCATGGAGTGTAGCAGATGCCCAGCTATTGTTCTTCATAATGCATATTGAAAAAATAAAGGCTGTGTGAGTATGTCTTCCAGGAACTCAATAACTAAAGGCAGGGTAGAAACCCCATGCTAGGATTTTAAATAATTTTTACTAGAGGGTCACAATTCATCGGTTGGAAAGCCACTGTCTGGGAGGAACAACACACTGACTTCTCTGTTGCATTCACTTAAATCTGAGTTCTGTGGCATTTCAAAGGCGGTTTCAACTTGTATTTCTAAAAATAACCAGTATATATTCTAACATATGATAGGTATGTGGAAGCGAAAAGATAGTGAGGAAAGAACAAAGACCAGAAGAAAAGACACAACCTGTTAAGATTTTTGCATAGTGAAAAAGAGTACATAAGCTTTGATTTTCTGTTTATAGCTATAGACATTTTCAGATAAAAGGAGAAAATTTTGTCTTGGAAAAAGCCTTCCAAAACTTATGTTCAATACAGCTAATAAGATATAAAATATAAACATGTAATTATATAATATAAAATATAATCTATGGTATATAATGTATATGTTAACCTAAATAAATACATAAGAAAATAGTATAATACTATAACATAAATATATTATATATTATCTGTATATAAAACAAGCTACCTTAGTTTTAACTCAGCCCTCTGTAGCTTATTTGGTTATTTGGTGAACCTAGATTAGAGTATATCAAATGAAAATAATAATTCATGAGTTTTACCTTCTGCAGTGTTCTGTGGAGCACTGCCAGATATCAGGCAGTCTCAGCATTGCTAATCAGGTAGCATGTATAACCAAAGATACAATGATCCCAATTCACAAGATATCAACAGTACATGCTACACTAGCTAAACTTGGAGATCGTCTATGTAGCCATCAAAAGACTCCCCTACTTCTCTCTCTCTCTCTCTCTCTCTCTCTCTCTCTCTCTCTCTCTCTCTCTCTCTCTCTCCTCTGTCTCTCTTCACCTAAATGTATTTCTATTTATAATTAAATGATACATTGTGACCGTTCATTATTACTCAAAGAAGCAAACTGTTTTCAAAGATATTGTGTGTTTGCTTTGTTCACCATACTATTTTGGTGTTTTGTTGTAATGTTAAATATATATATATATATATAGATAGATAGATAGATAGATAGATAGATAGATAGATAGATAGATATGAAGTAGAGAATTTGATATGGATGGAGTGCAGTGTTGCATTTCAGAGCATTTATTTTGTTCCAAATCAATTATAAATATGTGAATACAGTCATAATACCATGATCATAACAAAAGCTTTAAATCTCTCAAGAAGACCCTTGCTTCCATAGGTATACAATTTCTACTGATAATAAAATGACAAAAAGCAGAGATATTTGTTTGCAACATTATGACTTCCTCAAAAGTGAATACCATTGTGCAAAATACAGGATGACAAAAACTGTAGTGTTTGTGGTAAACATCTAGGTCACAATTTATGAAGAGAAGAGTACTCATAAATACCAATGATCAGAATTTAATTTTCCCAAAAGGCTTCCTTAAAAAAATTTTACTTGCTGTATATGAATTTAATAACATATTTCTTCTGCATTTTAATATTTTAAATTCTGAAAAATCGAATAACATCAAAATGAAATAGTATTTTTAATCCCCTTTAACCGGACAATCAGGAAAGTAGACTACTGTCGAGAATTATGGCTTGCACATGTGAATTGTGCATTTGTCGTCAGAAAGAATAAATAAAACTATTCCAAAATCCCCATTAAATATGAACTTGAACATCTAATTCACTTTTACATCATCAAAATAAGCATACCTAAAAGTGAAATTTAATTCAGCTAATTTTAAAGAGATTACAAAAAAAGTACAAGTATTTTATTTTAGGTCAGCTGCACGATTTTTCTAACTGTCAATCTGGATCACAGAGAAGAATCGCGGTCTGTGTCTATATGTGTGTATCCATGTACTCGAAAGACTCAATAACACATAATTAGCCTTAAAACTGCTATTCCTAATTGTAGTTCAAGTATTTATTAACGATACTTAATGTATTTTAATTCTAGCATATATTGTGTAGGAAAAAATTGGGCATATGTACTAGATTGAGTATGTTTAATTAGCATTCATGAATTAATTTGATGAAAATCCATAGGAGAGAACACCTCTGCTTGTTTTTCTTTTTCTTTTTTCTGTTCTTTTTTTTTTTTTTTATTAAGTAACCATTTCATTAATCTTCATCTCAACATTGTCCTATTACGTATGGGTGCTGCTAGATAAAACCTCAGAGAAAGCCACGGTGTCATGAACATGTCTTATTAGATTAATCTGGCAGCAGTAATTGATGCCTAGATTCTAAGAGAATTTGAAAAGAAAATCGCAGGTATTTTCTTCTCTTTGTCAGTGTTCTCCTAGTTTATAGAAATACTAGCTATCTAATAGCAAAAACTGAGCAGGCAAAATCAAAATATTTATTTTTACAGTATAAATATAACTAGAAAATGTCATTTTCCATGTTTCACACTCTGATTTGTTGCTTTGTAGTTTCTCAACAATTCTACAAGCCAATGTTTCTGTTGTAAATATCAACATCTCTACAATAAATGTAACTTAGAGTTTAGAGATAATGGAAGTAGAGATGAGATTAGATGATACTGGATAACATATTAAGATAGATATTCTTAGGCCTCTGGGTCCCCAGGAGCAAAGCAGAAAGTGAACTGCACTGTCCAGAGAGCTTCATTGTCAGCCCCAGGGCTTGGTTTATCTTTCTGATTAGACCTACTGGGCTTCAGGAACATTCGGGTACACCATGGACAGCAGAGGTAAGAAATATGCTGTTCCATAAGCTCCATTGTCAGGCCCATGGCTCTGCCTGTCTCCCTGAGAAGTCCTGTCAGTCAGAGGACATCCAGCTAACACCAGGGGCGACAAAATGGATAAGGACACCATACGAACAAAATCAACAAGAGCCTGGGCAATGTGACACCACCAGAGCCCAGCTATCCTACTACAGCAATCCATGGATATTCTAACATAACCAAAGCACAAGAAGATGACCTCGAATCCAATCTTAAGATGATAGAAACCTTTAAAGAGGACATGAATAAAGCTCTTAAGGAAATACAGGAAAATACATGCAAACAGGTAGAGACATTAAAAGAGGAAGGAAATAAATACAATAAATGCACCGGAAAATAAAATCAAATAGGTGAAGGATGTGTATAAAACTGTCCAAGATTTGAAAAGAGAAATGGAAGGGATAAAGAAAACACACACTGAGGCAATGCTGGAGATAAAAACAAACAAACAAACAAACAAACAAACAAAAAACTAGAGAACAGGAACTACAGGAATAAGCATGACCAACATCCCACTCTCCCCAATGGACAGTTCATTGAGGCAGAAATTAAACAGTGAAATAATGAAACTAAAAGAGGTTATAATTCGAATGGCCTAACAAATATCTATAGAATATTTTACCCAAACACAAAGCAAAAGCATACCTTCTCAGAAACTCACTGAACCTTCTTCAAAATTAATCATATAATCAGTCATAAAGCAAGCCTCAACAGATACAAGAAGGTTGAAAAAAAAACAAAACCCTTGCATCTTAGAGATTACCATGAACTAAAACTAGATTTCAACAGCAACAGAAACAACAGAAAGCCTACAAACTCAGAAACTGAACAACTCTCTACTCAAGGACAGCTTGGTCAGGAAGGAAATAAGAAAAAATTAAAGACTTTCTAGAATTCAATGAAAATGAGATACAGCACACTCAAAATTATGAGACACAATGAAAGCTGTACTAAGAGGAGAGTTCATAGAACTAAGAGACTTCATAAAGAAACTGGAGAGTTCTCATACTAGCAATTTAAAAGCACACTCAAAAGCTCGAAAACAAAAAGAAGCAAACATACCCAGGAAGAATAGAAGGCAGGAAATAATCATACTCGGGAGTGAATTCCATAAATTAGAAGCAAAGCATAGTGCCTGGGTTTGGTAACTGTATATGACATAGATCCCCAGGAGGGGCAGACTCTGCTGGTCATTCCTTCAGTCTCTGCTCCACACTTTGTCTCTGTATCTCCTCTCATGTGTATTTTGTTCCCCCTTCTAAGAAGGACTGATATATTCACACTTTGGTCTGCCTTCTTCTTAAGATTCATGTGGTCTGGGATGCAAAGTGCTTGCTGACAGGAACCTGATATAGCTGTATCCTGAGAGGCTCTACCAGAGCCTGATAAATACAGAAGTGGATGCTCTCAGCCAACCATTGGACTGAGCACAGGGTCCTCAATGGAGGAGCTAGAGAAAGGACCAAAAGAGCTGAAAGGATATGCAGCACCATAGACGGAACAACCGTATGAACCAACCACTATCCCCAGAGCTCCCAGGGACTAAAGCACCAACCAGAGTACACATGGAGAGACCCAATGGCTCCAGCAGCATATGCAGCAGCGGATGGCCTTGTCAGACATCAATAGGAGGAGAGGCCCTTGGTCCTGTGGAGGCTTGATGCCCCAGTGTAGGCAAATGCCAGGACAAGGAAGTGGGAGTGGGTGGGTTGGTGAATAGGGGGAGGGCGGGACAAAATAGGGGGGTTTTAGAGCAGAGACCAGGAAAGGGGATAACATTCGAAATATAAATGAAGAAATATGTAATAAAAAATTTGCAAATTAAGGGGAAAAAAAGAAACAAAGAATAACACAAATAACCAACGAAATTTGAGAGATGGTTCTTTGAGAAAATCAACAAGATAGACAGGCCTGCAGTCAAACTAACTAAAAGAAGACAGAGGGACAGCACCCAAATTAACAAAATTAGAAATGAAAAAAGGGGGATAATGACAGACACTAAGGAAATCCAAAAATTATTAGGTCTTATGTCAAAAGCCTATACTTCAACATATTTAAAAAAATCCAAAGGAAACGAATGATTTTCTTGATAGGTCCCACTAACTAATGTTAAAACAAGATCAGATAGACAGTACAAATATTTTTAATAACTCCTAAGGAAACAGAAGCAGTCTTTAATAGTCCCCCACGAAAAAACCAAGGGCCAGATGGTTTTAGTACAGAATTCTACCAGACATTCAAAAAACTAATACCAATAATCCTCAAATTATTTCACAAAATAAAAACAGAAAAACATTGCCAAACTCACTCTATGAAGCCACAGTTACCCTGATAACTAAATCACATGAAGATTCAACAAAGAAAGATAATTTCAGACAAATTTCCATTATGAACATTGATACAAATATACTCAATTAAATACTTGCAAACTGAATCCAAGTACATACCAAAGAACTCATCTACCATAATTAAATATGCTTCATCTCAGGGATACAGGGATCATTCAATATATGAAAATCATAAATATAATAAGTCCTATAAACAAACAGAAGGACACAAACCTACATGATCATCTCATTAGATGCTGTAAAAGCCTTTGACAAAATCTAACATACCTTCATGTTAAAAGGCTAGGAGAGGTCAGTAGTATAAGGTATGTGCCAAAACACAATAAAGGTAATATATAGCAAGCCAATAAATAATATCAAATTAAATGGAAAGAACTTACATCAATTCTGCTGTAATCAGAAATGAGAAAAGACTGCCTCCTTTCTCCATTATCTATTTAATATAGTACTTAAAAGCTCTAACTAGAGCAATGAGATAACTAAAGGAGATCAAGTGTATATAAGTTGGAAAGAAATAAGTCAAAGAATTGCTATTCAAAGATGGTGTGATAGTATACATAAGTGACCACAAAAGTTCTATCAGAGAACTCCAACAGATGATAAACTACTTCAGCCAAGTGTGTGAACACAAAATCAACTCAAAAAAATGAGAAGCCCCTTCTTTATACAAATTGTAAATGTGCTGAGAAAGAAATTATGTAAACAATAACCTTCATAGCAGCCACAAATGATATAAAATATACTGTTGAATATCTAGCCAAGCAAGTGAAAAACCTGTATGACAAAAGCTTCAAGTCTTGGAAGAAAAGAAAATTGAAGAAAATATCAGAAGATGGAAAGATTATCCATGCTCATGGACCAGTAAGATTAACAGTAAAAATAGCTGATTTACCAAAAGCAATCTGCAGATTCAATGCAATTCCAATCAATATTCTAACACATTCTTTTTACAGAGTTTAGAAGAGCAATAAGCAACTTTGGCTGGCAAAGCAGTAGACTCAGAATAGCTACAGCAATCCAATGCAATAAAAAAATTTCTGGAGATATCACAATCCCAGATTTCAAACTGGATATTGGCATAAAAACATACAGGTTGATCAATGGAATAGAATTGAAGACCTAGAAATAAACTCATAATGATGAACACTGGATTTTTGACCTAGAATCCAAAATCACATAATAGAAAAATGAAAGCATCTTCAATAGCAATAATACATATATCATAGTAATGGTCTAACTGGATGTCTGCATATAGGAGAATGCAAATAGATCCATATTTACCACCCTCCACAAAACTCAAATCCAAGTTGATCAAAGACCTCAACATAAAACCAAATACATTCAATCTAATAGGGGAAAAAAAGTGGGGAATATCCTTGAACACATTGGTACAGGAAACAACTTCCTGAGTAGAATACCAATAATAGCTCAGGCACTAAGGTAAAAAAATAAATAAATGGTACCTCATGAAACTGAAAAGCTTCTGTAAGGCAAAGGACACCAACAAAAGGATAAAATGGCAGCCTATAGAAGGGGAAAATACCTTCACCAATCTAATATCTAATAGAGAGCTAATATCCATCCATCCATCCATACATACATCCATACATCCATACATACATACATACATACCTACGTACATACATACAGTACAGTACACATGAAATTAGACATCATCAAACCATATAACCTAGTTAAAAATTGGGTACAGATCTAAACAGAGAATTCACAACAGAGGAATTTATAATGACTGAGGAGCACTTAAAGGGAATGTCCAGTGTCCTTAGTCATCAGGGAAATGTAAATCAAAATGATTTCAAGATTCTATCTTATACCTGTGAGATATAAGGATAAGACCAAAAAAATCAAGTGACAGACAGCACAAGCTGCTGAGGATGTGGGACAGGGGAACACTGGTGAGAGTACAGACATGTACAACAATACTGGAAAACAGTTTGGCCATATCTCAGAAAAATGGGAATAGGTCTGACTTAAGACTCAGCTATCCCACTCCTGGACATATACCCCAAAATAACTCTGCCATACCACAAGGATACTTGATCATCTATGTTTTTAGAAGCTTTATTCATAATAGCTAGAAACTGGAGGCAACCTAACTTTCCTTCAACTGAAGAATAAAGAAAATGTGGTTCATTTACACAATGGAATACTACTCAGCTTTTTAAAAAAAAACAAGGACATCATGAAATTTGCAGACAAATGAATGGAACTAAAAAATATTATCCTGAGTGAGGTAACTCAGACCCAGAAAGACGTGCATAGTTTGTACTTACCTGTAAGTGGATATTTGCCATAAAGAACAGGATAAAAATGCTATAATCCACATTCTCAAAGAAGCTAACTAATAAGGGGAACCAAAGGGAACATGCTTCAATCTCATTCAGAAGACAAAATGAAATAGAAATCTGAAGTAGATGGAGGGAGGGAGGTAGATGGGTAAGGCTTGGGAATGGAGTAGGATAGAGAAAGAGAATGGAAATTAGTGGGAGGGGACATCTCTGGGAAGAGTTTAGGATGGGGAAGCTTCTGTGAATCTTTGGGGGTGACCCTGGCTGAGATTCCTAGCAGTGGGGCATTTGGAGACTGAAGTTGAAGTGGCCACCTCCTGTAGCCAGGCAGGACTTCATGTGGAGGGAGGAAAACACCAACCCACCTACAAAATCTACACATAATTTGTCCCCCATACAAGATGTACAGGGATAAAGATGGAGCAGAGATTGGAGGAATGGCCAAACAACGGCTGGCCAACCCTGAGACTCATCGTGTCGGAGACAGCCAACCCCTGAAACTATTAATGATACTCTGCTATGCTTGTAGAAAGGAGCCTAACATAACTGTCTTCTGAGAAGATGCATCTAGTAACTGATTAAAACAGAGGCAGAGACCCACAGACAAACATTAAGTGGAGCTTGGGGAGTCTTGTGGAAAGGGTGTAGGGACAAGGATTGAGGGAGCTGAGTAGTGAAAGACACCACAAGAAAATCTACAGAGTCAACTAACCTGGGCCCATGGGGAACTCAGAGACTGAACCACCAACCAAAGAACCTGCATGCACTAGACCTAGGCCCCCTACACATTTGTAGCAGATGTTCAGCTTGGTTTTCATGGGGGACCCCCAACAAATGAAGCTGGGGCTGTGACTCTGTTGCGTATCTGTGGATCTCTTTCTCATATCTATGCCGACTTGTCTGGACTCAGTGGGAGAGGAGACAACTAGTTCTGTGGAGACTTGATGTGCCATGGTGGACTGGACTGGTACCTGCGTGGGCCTCCTTTTCATTGAGGGGAAGGAAAGGAGAGCTGGGGGTTTGGAGGGAGCCTTGAAGGAGAGGAAGGAGAGGGGTCTATAGTCAGGATGTAAAGTATTTCTGAATAAATACACAAATAAAAATAAAAGTTAGTAAAATTTAATAAAAATAAAAATTGGAAATAAAGGCTAGATATTTATAATTCACATTGGTATTTCTTATAGGGAAGAACAAAAAATAATAAAATATAAAAGGAAGTAATGAGATAGTAATTCTGAAAATTTTTATAAGAGGAATTAATTCAGCTACAATATGTGCTTGTATTTTTCTCTTTTGTGATTTACCTACCTATTTTTCTCTTTTGTGATTTCAGAGACGTGGATACAATACTTATAGAATCAGCAGCCATCTTGTGATCATAAGAATAAATGACACAATCAGTCAACAAGAAAGCAATCAAGCAAATTAATAAATAGACTGAATCAAAACTGTATAGCTCATGTGCTTGGGCAGATGCAGTCATACTGTAACTTAAAACTAAAGCACTTGTTAATTGATAAAACACATTGATATTGTTACTAGCATCAATTTAGAACCACCCATTTAAGGTATCAGCTTGAACTAACTTTCTAGGGAATAAGAAATGAAATTATTCCCAAAATGAAAATATTCCAAATATTAAAAATATATTTCCATGATATTTAATTTATTACAAATATTTTAGGGTAATTGACTATGATTATTGTTTTAGTGGAAAAGTAAAAATTAATTCATCTGTTAATCACGCCCTATTGACACTTTGGGAAGTTCTAATTATTATTACTATTTGTCAGTGAAGGCCCAAGTTCAAGAAACAAAATTAATGTGAGAAAAGTTAAAACCTGGGTACCAAAAGATATCTTGTTGATAAATGTTTTTAACTGCTTATTTCTGGAAATTATTATACCATCCACATGAAGATGTGTTACTTGAAGTTTCAGAAGGGTTAAGTAAAACAGAAGGAAAAATGAATTATTTCAGGAAGAATGATGTGGGAGTTGATGGGAATTATATGGTGGAAAAAGAAAGTACAAAAAATCTGGATGGACTGATTGATCATGGAGAAAAGTTCTGTGGACACAGATAGTAAACTTAGGTTATAAATAAAGGTGTTTCATGCACTATTTGAAAGGGAATATAATGAAAACAGTTTATTCCAATATTAATCACTAACCTTATAATACTGTTATGTGAAACTTATAATAACAATGAAGATGATTGTGTTTGGAAGAGAGAGATAAGTGTGTAACTACAGCACTTATCAATTAAACAGCTCTAAGAGATGCAGTTAAGTGTCAGCAGTTCCCTAGGAAGAAAAGTGCTAACAGCTGATGAGAATTGTACCATATTTAACTAGATGGGAGAATGGAGGTTCAGTCACTTGAGTAGAGAAGCCATGCTCTCTGCTATGGTCTAGGTATTTGTCCTCTTCTTTCTTTCTTTTTTATTTTTTTTTCAAATATTTATTAGGTATTTACTTCATTTACATTTCAAATGCTATCCCGGAAGTCCCCTATACCTTCCCCCGCCCCTGCTCCTCTACACACCCACTCCCACTTCTTGGCCCTGGTGTTCCCCTGTACTAGGGCATATATAGTTTGCAAGACCAAGGGGCCTCTCTTCCCAGTGATGGCTGACTAGCTTAGAGGTTAGAGCACTGGTCTCGTATTTGTCCTTTTCAACACACATGTTGAAGTTTATATCCAAAGTCACATGCTAAGGACATTTGAAGGTGGTACTAATGGGGACTAATCAAGGCTAAATATTCGCGACGATGACCCTCCCATTATTAGATGAATATTTTGTTCAAGGGATTAGAGAATTCCAAGCTAGCATATATGTTACATCTCCTATGGGATGATCGTTGCTGACCTGAAATTCGACCAAGTTCCCATCAGCAAACAGATCTTCAATTAATTCAATTAATCTTCAATTAATTGTAGCTTTTTTGACCCTAGACACTGGTGCTTTCAGAAACATGATCAATGTCTGCCTCATTATAAATTACTTAGATTCTGTCATTCACACAGAGAAACAGACAATGGATTAGGACACCTTTAATATTCCAGCCGCAGATCTGTGTCTTCTTTGTTCTGGAATATGTTTTGCTTTTCCATTAATGTCAAATTTGCATCTCCTCAGGACTTCCATCTCACCAAATCAAAATTAGTTATTAGCAGGGAAAGTGTCTAGGCACAGCAGACCCTGAGACTAGAAGTCACAAGGACAGCACAATGACAAATATGCCAAGACCAGAACACTCCTCAGGGGGGAGAACTGGCTTCTGCAGGAGTGGGGCAGCTGCAGAAACTGCTTGCTGCAGTCTTACAGATCAAAATCATGAATCACCCAAGCCACCACTCTGTGCCTGTCAGTACAACTTTTCGTAGGAATGAGTTCCATTTAAAGAGAAACGGCAATGTACCATGGTTCATTTTATCACTGATGTTGACAGAGAAGCTATAAAACTTGAACTTGAGCTGGGTCTGGCATCTCTTGAAAGAATTACAAAGTATCAAGGAGTGAATATATATACTGGGCTGTGTTTCATACAGAGCAATGTAATTTACTCTGTGGGAGTCATGAAAGCGAAATTAGAAAGCAATGAAGACTGTGACTGGTCACAGAGGCCTGTCTGTCCTCCTGTTTGATTGCTTTGCTTTTCATTTGCTGAAGTATAACCTAGGGCCTTGTAACCAACTGTCTCTTCAGTAGAAATATGTTCTTGTCACTGGCAAATACATTTTCTATTCCGAAACAGAACATGCTGGACACAAGTACCATTCAATTCCAAAGCAACAAATACATTGTGACATAATAGAAGTTGAAAGACATGTATTTTATACTTTTTACAATAACATAGAATTAAAGGGAAATATTAACTGAATGCTTATATAGACCCATATATAAGTATAAAGTAGAAGTTGTTTCTTTCCTACAAATTTACCTTAGGGAAACAAGTTCAGAAATTACCTTATTTTCCCTAAAAAGAGCTTTATGACTTTGTGAAATTCCTGCACTTTGATACTATGGAGCAAAATCTAGTTTTGCGTTATGCGTATTCAGTGGATGTAGGTTTCCTCGCCTTGGAGATGAAGTCAAGTGGTTTAGTTCGTTGATCTCTAAGATACACTGTCATAAATACAAACACTTTTGAAAAAGAACTGATCAATGTTTCTGTCAGCTTATCCAAGTGAAAAACAAGTGTGTAACTCATAGCTGGAAATTATGGAACAATATTCTTATCTCACTACTCCAGGGTGGAGACATGAGCTGAAAATTATGGGAGAGCTACACTATGTCTCATAAAAAAATGTTTCTAAGTTGGGTTCCCTGTAGGTATAATATAGTGATATGGTATGAGAGGAAATCATATGATATTATAATATGATAAAAACGAACTGTACATCTGCTGCTGCCTCCTTTTAATTTATAAGTAATATATAAGCCCAGTTCAGTCATAAGGAAAAATATCAGGTGCTTCCCTGTTGAAGAACTTTCTACAAAATATCTGATAGCTATTTTTCAAAGTTATCAGACCCAGGAAAATCCAGAAGTTTTAAAAAGCAGAAAGAATCAAAAGGGCTAACTCTGCAGCAACCTCTGTGGTAAAAGCAAGGAAGGCAAAGTTGGCATGAGCAGCTGTGACTTCGTACCAACGCAAGATTCAGGAGCGTGCCTTCTAAAGGGTGTCACTCAGCACAGAGTGAATAGAGAGGTACACTAAAGGCTGCCTGGCAGGCTAGAAAACTACTTAAACAGTTCATAAGAGTGCAGTGTATATTTTGTTTGGAAGGTTTCATTGTCGTATTAATAATATCATAAAGTAGAATGGCCATGAATATAAATTCTACCTACAGCAGAGGTACGCCTGTACAGCTTGCTACATTGAGTAGTGTAGGTGTAGGAAGTCCCCAGATTACCAGGTTTAGACCAAGGTGTATCTTAGCAAAAATAAATAAATAAATAAATAAATAAATAAATAAACAAACAAACAAACCAATGTTGACATTTCATATTTAAGTATATACTGAAAAGATATGGTAATAAAATACCATGGAAGCTGCATGAAAACAGACATAAGCCATTTAATCAATGGAATTGATTTGAGATTTCAGATAAAAGCCTGTGTACCTATAGCCAACTGATTTTTGACAGAGGCCAGGACTGCACATTAGAGAAAAAATTATTTTCAATAAATCATGGAAAAATGAAATTAGATCTTTACCTGTTACTATACACAAAACCCAATTTCAAAAAGATCAAATACATTAACATAATACATAACAGCATGAACATTTCAGAAGAGAACATAGGAAATATACTTCAATGTATAGACATAGAGAGGGACATTCTGAAGATATCCTTGGTAATGTAGACACTGAAGTCAACAATTAACAAATGGGACCTCAAAAACTTAAAATGTCTCCGTGCAGCAAAGAATACAACATTCAAGGTTAAAGGTAGCCTGCAATATGGGGGAAATCAAGATTTCTATCTAGAATATACAAAGAACTGAAGGAGAATTTTCTGTTTTCATTGGAGCCTCAGTTGTGTCATGTGATGCTTTTCTGGAAACTGTCTTATGAGAGGATGTTTTGCTTAGAACAGACACATGATGTTTATTCTAGAAGCTATGTGGTGATAGGGTATGTGATGTTTTGCTGGAGAAGGTGTTGAGAGGACACGTGATGTTTAAAAAGTATATAATTATAGCCCAACAGTCTGTGGGCAAGGCTCTTGCATTGGTTCTCCTTGCCACCTTTTGCTTGTCTTTGCTGGGCTTCACTGAAATTGGTCTTCACTGACTATACTATTGCATTGGTTCACCTTGCTTTCTTTGCTGATCTTCACTTTGTAGAGAGAAATGCATCAAAGAACTTCTGGTGGTGTTTCTGCTGCTTCTTGCCACGGCTGTGGTCTCATGCCAATCAGGGGAGTATTGTGGTTTCTTCCGGACTGAGCCACTACTAGGGATTCGTGTTTGGTGTTTGCTTAGTGGACTGCACTGCTGACAATGAAGATTTGAATCACCCTTATTTACAATTTCTAAATAGGTCCACAACTCCTTTTCCTATCAGCCTTTCTTTTCCACTGCCTTTGGTGGGTGGTAAATGACAGGAAATGCGAGTGTGAATTCGAGGAAAAGGAAAATTTTTACCACGGCTGGTACAAGTACAAAGTGGAGCAACCGTGTGGAAATCTCAAAGGTCTGGAGATAGATCTGCCAAATGAGCCAGTGATGTCACTCATTCCCAGAGAATGACATAGCCTGCTATGGAGATGCTTGCTCATCCATGTTCCCTGGTGTTTTATTTACAGTAATCAGGAAATGCAAGTAGATTCTTATATCCTTCAGCTGGTGAATATACAAGGAAATATGATAATACACATGGTGAATTGTTACTTAGCTATAAAGAAAAATGAAATTATGGAATTTGCAAGGAAATCAATAAAGCTACACATGAGCATTCTGAACAAGTTGGCAGAGATCCAGAAAGATAAGCATGTCATTTTCTGTCTCATATTTGGGTGCTAGTTCTGAACCTTTAAAATGTGTATGTTTAAATTGGATTGTCAATTCTAAGTCTAGAAACTAAGTTATGTGTAAGGGTTGGATTCCAAGGGAAATGGCATAAAACCTAGATTTTTGAGGGGAAGAGAAGTAACAGGACTAAAAGGGTTAAATGGGGTAGGAGGTTGGAGATCAGGGAAAGAGGAGAGGTATGGAGAGAGGAAACTAACAGTGAAAACCTTTGAAAAAGCTTCCTGGAACATTATTACTGGAAGTACTTTCTAAATATATACACAAACATATCTATATATAGAAGGAATTTAAATGAGTAACCCTATAATTGGAGAACAATGGCTCTCCCAGACACGGTAGGCTGTTTTGGTCAGGATCTGGAAGAGCCTCTCAGGAGACAGCTGCACCAGGCTCCTGTCAGCAAGCACTTCTTGGCATCAGCAATAGTGTCTGGGTTTGGTGTCTGCATGTGGGTTGGATTCCCCAGGTGGGGCAGTCTCTGGTTGGCCTTTTCTTCAGCCTCTGCTCCACTGTTTATCCCTGTATTTTCTTTAGAAAGGAGCAATTCTGGGTTAAAATTTTACAGATGGTTGGGTGGCTCCATCTCTCAACCAGGTGGGGTGGGCATGCTTAACCTCTAGATATGATCTCTACAGGTTTTCCCTCCCCTTTTTGGGGTATTTCAGCTAATGTCATCCCTGTGGGCTTCTGGGTGGCTCTTGCTTCCCTGGCATCTGGGACTTTGTGATTTCTACCCCCAGTTCCCCATCCCCCATTGCTACACAACTCTGTTCAATTTCCTGACCCTCTGTACATCTCCTATATCTCCTACCATACCTATTCTTTCCCTCTTTTTCCCTCTCCCTCTTCTCTTCCTCCCAAGTCCCTCCCACCCTCTACTTCCCTTGATTCTTTTGTTCCCCCTTCTAAGTGGGGCTGAAGCATCCACTCTTTGGTCTTCCTTCCTCTTGAGCTTCATGTGGTCCATGAGTTGTATCATGGGTCTTCCATGCTCTTTGCCTAATATTCACTTATCAGTGAGTACATACCATGTGTGGTATTTTGCGACTAAGTTACCTCACTCAGGATATTATTTTCTAGATCATTTCATTTGCCTGAGAATTTCATGAAGTCCTTGTTTTTAATACCTGAGTACTACTCCATTGTATAAATGTACCACATTTTCTGTATCCATTCCTCTGTTGAGGGACATTTAGGTTGTTTCTTGTGGGGCATTGGGCTATGCACAGACAGGCTGGTCTCCAGTCAAGCTGAGGTCTGAACCTTGGAATGGTGATAATTCACCTACATGACATGGTAGGTGTTCCCTCATGCTCCTGGAACTCTGGCCCCTGCCTAAGTTACTGGCCCCCATAGCCCCCACAAGAGAAGCATGTCTAGAAGTCAAGTAGGCAATGTCCCAAGCTTCTGACCTTCAGGCTAAACTCCTCCCCAGTTACCTAGCAACAGTAAGATTAATCCATGAGTTTGTGATCATTGATTTGTAACAAGTATGTTTGAATGGTTGATAAATTGGACACTTCTCCAATACGTATTGTCAGTCTGTAGCTGAGGTACACAATGTCATAACTGCACCAGTGAAAACAACTTTCAGAATTGTCTGACGTTTTTTATACTTGCAGTAAGTAGAAACGCCATAACTGACTCCATCTACAGCAGAACAGTGCTGCCTTAGGCAGACTTGGGTAAGAATTGTCGAATTGTCCTTTACTGGTTAGGGAAAGTGGTGGCAAATCCACTAAAATTTAAGTGGGAGTTTTATTTTAATTAGTTATGATAATATTCAATGCTTCAAAACATGGTTTTGTAAGATGACTGGACAGTTTGGATCTGAGCTGCATCTCTCATTAGGCATAAGACTCACAGAAAAGCTATGCTTTAATTTGATCTTCTGTGGAAGGAATTACAAAAGCCATCAATCTTGGATTATTAGTTGTATGGTGTCAGACAGTGATCTAGACCTCTAAAGCATCTGCTATACGGTATTTAATCAGCACATCTGTTATTTGAAATTATCAGTGGAAATTGGTACTAGTATTGTTGGTAAAAATTAAAGAAAAAGTCTGTTGTTACAAATGCTGTCATACCTACATAGAGAATGCAGCCTTGGGTCAGTCAGTGTGACAAAGAACATCGTATTTTCATCAGAAACATTCCTAAAATAAAATCTAATCAAACATTTCAGATTGTCCACTTAGGATTTCTACTACTTTCCCTCCCAGGTCAAATGTTATCCTCTTTCCCAGTTTCCTTTCTGCAAACTCCATATCCCATACCCCCTTAACCTGCTTCTATGAGAGTGTTCCCCCTCCCACCCACCTACTCCCATCTCACTACCAATGTGAGGACATCTCAGTCCCACTTGGGAGAGAGAAGAAAACAATCACAAGTGAGGGAGGGAGGGACCTAGGAGAGAATGTGGACTAGGGTGTGTAGGGAAGGGGGAAGAGGGGAACCTGATCTAGTATTTGGTGAGGGAATAGGAATGAAGCTCTGAGGGCCAACAGAAAGAATGGAAATAGGCAACCTCAGGAAATAGGAGGTTGGGGGCACCCTCCAGAATGCACCAGAAACCTGGGAGGTAAAAGACTCTCAGGAATCAAAGGGAGGGACCTTAGATGGAATGCCTGACACTAGGGAGAGGGAACTTATAGAGCCCACCTCCAGAGGAAGATAGGGCATCAAGGGAGGGATGGGTTGCCATTCCATAATCACATCTTTGACCCATAATTGTCTGAAAGAATTCCAGGGATGGAAATGGATAGAAGCCTGAGAAAAAGAAGGTCCAACAACAGGCCCAAAGTGGGATCCAGTTCAAGGTCCCAAGGCCTGACACTATCACTGAAACTATGGAGCACTCACAAAAAGGGATCTATTCATGACTGCCCTCTGAAAGACCCAACAAGCAGCCAAAAGAGTCAGATGAGACATTTGCACCTAACCAATGATCAGAAGCAGCTGCCCCTGTTGTTGAATTAGGGAAGGCTGAGGAGAAGGACAATCTTGTAGGAGGACCAGCAGTCTCAATAGATCTGGACCTCAAGATCTCTCAAACACTGGATCACCAAACAGACAGCATACACCAGCTGATATGAGGCCCCCAACACACATACAGTAGAGGACTGCCAGGTNTGCGTTCATTCAGAGATGATGCACCTAACCCTCAAGAGACTGGAGGGCCCAGGGTATTTAGAGGTCAGGTGGAATTGGGGGTCAGGCATCTACATGGAGAGGGGGGTGGGGGTGAGTAGGAGTGAGTGGAGCAATAGGAGGGTGTATAGGGGGCAGGGAATGGAATATGTCGTGTAAAAAATAAATTAATTTTAAAAAAGGATACCTAGTACTGTGAAATAAAAGTGAAAGTAAGTCTGCAGACAACTGAAGTTCTCTCTATATTTTTAAGGGATTTAGTCCACTTTAAAAATAGTGAGAGCTTCATTTTTTTTCTAATTTGTGTGAATTCTTTCTATATACTTTACAAGAGCATTTTTTGAAGCATTTAATAAGTGCTTTCTCTGATTTGGTACTTTTCATATTTAACATCTCAATGTCATTCTTAGAAGAAGGGAGATGTTAGTTTTACTGAAAACAATTCACTAACCTTTGCCTGTATCATTATAACTTTCTATGTTTTGTTTACAAAGTCTTTACCCACCCTAAAAACATGAATAAATATGTTACCTTAAATAAGTTTTACTTAAATATTTCTACTTCTTCTGCCATTCAACTGAACTGGCTTATTTGGATGTTTATTTGTTTGCTTGCTTTTCTTTTCTGGTTTTGTTTGTTGGATTGGTTTTTTTCATTTGTTTTTGTGTGTGTTTATATGATGTCCAAGATTAGATTCACTAACCTTTTAGCCACATTAATATTCAAATGACTTGGTACCATTTACTTAAATTAAAGACTTTATTTCCCAAAAAATATTACAATGGAAATTCAAATGTTGGACTGCTGATCAGGTGATTATCTATATGCGGATATATTCCTGAGGTCTATATTGAGTTGTGTCATTTTGTATGTCAATTTTTGTGCTAATATGGCACACTACTTCATTGATATTGTTTTAGAATATTTAATGTTATATAGTAGTATCATCAAATTTTTTTCTTGGCTATTTTAAATCTTTGGATTTCTACATAAATATTTTAAAATATCATTAGCTCACTAAAAACTGTATAGAGTTTTTTTTTAAGCCACAATTACAAAGAATATATGAAAAAAACCTTTGAGAGATGTTACCACAAAATATTAGAGTGTCAGGTATAAATATGTTAATATTCATGAATTATTGATAAATGTCTTGAATGGAGTTTATCACTTTATCTCTCTATATTTGATTTTACTAATTTTATTATCAATATTTCTTTTACTAAATTTATTAATAATTACTACTGCAATACTTAAGTCTATTTTTGCATCCAGCTTGTGAAATTAAATTTAGTAAAACTGAAAACTTATTTATGAATACTAGTAGTATGACTGTGGATTTACTGTAAAGAGAGGGGTTTCTAATTCAATGCTAGGATGCAAATTGAAAATGGGAAGTGTTTATGAAGTCAGAAACTCAAATTCCACTTCCTGTTTATCTTTTGTCCCCCCCCCAGAGAATTGATAATACCTCTAAGCAGAAATCTTAGCTACCTGTGACCCAGCTTTCTTCTGCTCTCTCTAATCATTCACCAAATTATGTAAACTGTATTATCTTCCCCTGAGGCAGCACTGTATCTTCAGTCAATTGCTACATCCCTGACTCAGTAACCAGTTCCTTTAACAGAGGCTCTGACTACACCCCACTTTCCATGTTCTCTTGGGAATATTGTCACAGTGTTCTCTTGACAGGCATTCTGAACTCATAATTTTACAGTAGTTACATGAAACAATATGTATATTCTTAATGCTTTATCCCTTATTTTAAAACACTGTTTCATATAAGTCATTACTCAGACTGCTGACCTAAGACTATGTCAACATGCAGATGTGTAATGTTTCTTTGCTTTTGCCTTGACTTGTATGAGTCTGAATAATTGAGAAGATCAGGTCAGCCTAGATTTCCTATTACATTTATAAAAATAGAATTTTATGCTTTGTTTTCCCACAGTGCCAGGAAATGATGGATAAAATTATCAACATTAATCTTTAGAATGATATTCTAATCATTTTGTGCTGCTTGATAATAAATTGCTGAGCCAGACAACTGAGCAATGTAAAGATTTCTTTTAATCAGCTAATCAACCAACCTGTTCAAAAACTTTGCGATAACCAGTTATGTTTTGGAGGGCAGAGACGTGACAATCATATTTAGAAGCCAAGCTGTAATCATAATCTGCTGAATAGACAGTATTCTCAATTCCCTTGGTAGTTCTATAAGGGAGATATATTTAGGAGAGATAATATTTTTAATGGAGTATTTCTCCACAGCAATCACATTCCTAACTTGTAGATTCAGAAGAGTCACCTAAGGCAATATTATCTGATGTACATACATCTGTAAGTACAACAGTGTTCACTGATAACTGCATGAATGAATAGCGCTTCATAACGCTTAGCTGACAGCATTACTATGACCCAAAAAAGTAATCCAGAGAGTCCTTGGAGCATCGAAGGAAATGTATACGGCTTTTCCCTTTGGTGTCTCTGAAAGTAATTGAGTAATGAACTAACCAAAATTATTTTTTCCCAATGGGCAGAGCTTTTATATGTACTTAGTGGAAACCATCCTGGGATATTTATGAGACAATCAGTTTTCATTGAGTAATCTATTTCTTTGCAATGGCTGAAATCTATAATGATAAAAGGAGTTATTTTTGTAAAACTTCTCCATTGGGGACCCCGTGCTCAGTCCCCAATGGTTGACTGTGAACATCTATCTTAGTACATGTCAGGCTCTGGTAGCTATATCAGGTTCCTGTCAGCATACACTTCTTGGCATCCACAATACTGTCTGGGTTTGGTGAGTGCATATGGAGGGACCCATGGCTCCAGCCACATATGTAGCAGTGGATGGTCTTGTTGGCCATCAATGGGAAGAGAGGCCCTTGGTCCTTTGAAGGCTTGATGCCCCAGTGTAAGGGAATGCTAGGACAGGGAGTTGTGAGTGGGTAGATGGGTGAGGGAACACCCTCATAGAAGCAGGGAAGGGGAAACAGGATATAGGGTTTCTCAGGGTGGGGGACCAGAGACGGAAATAAGTTTTGAAATGTAAATAAAGAACATATCTAATAAAAAAAAAAGAGTTATTTTTGTCCTTAAATCAGTATTTCTGTTACATGTGCAACTTAACATATTTCTATTCAATTAGTATTTTCTTTCTTCAGAAGAGCAATAAATTCTTCAGATCACAGTTAAACACACTCAAAGAAAATAAACTAAAAAATTGCATTACCTATTTCATTGATCATAATCTTCAAATTGAAAACAGAAGTCTCTTACTTTCCTGTCAAATTCTTTGGAACTACTTTGAAAGCCCAAATTGAACGTCATATACTCAACAAATCAAAGTTAAAATGAGCTGGCCAAATGTGTAGTGGAGCATGATGAGCAGCAACATAGTCTTTCATGTAAGTCAGTCAGGTTTCCCTGCTGCGAGGCTCTGAAATGCCTACTGTGCTTCCTGTTGTCCCTCTGCTGTTACCTGGTGACTGGAAAATGCTAAGTGCTCTCTCGTTAGTAATTGTAGAACTTTTATAAAATACACATTAAAATACACCTTATAAAGTTCATATATAATATATAAAGTTCACATACACTTAGAAACCCTAATTAGATGTCTCTCTGTTATAATGAGATTTAAATTATATTGATAGACATGTGATGTTTTGTTGTATTGTGTTGTTCTTTTGCTTCATCTGATGATCATGCATGGTAACAGTCCTTCATGAATCCTTTAGAGTTCCTGAGCACTCTGTTACTTCATGTGAATTATAATTTACTATTTTTTAACCTGATTATTGAGATATTTATATCAAGTTTAAGAGGTATACTGTTATATTATATTCTCCAAATAAATTTAGAACATGTTATATAATTCTAAGAAAAGCAATTAATACTGAAGAGGTAATGTAAAAATGACTATACTAACAAAATTAATTTACATATTTAATACAATGCCTATCAAAACTATAATGTTATGTTACACGGGTTTAGAAAAATATAAAAGAATTCATGTGAAACCACATGAATTAATCAAAGCAAACTTAGGGCTTAAGAACTTTGATAGGGATATTCAAATACCTGTTCCCAAAACATACTATTGAGGTAGAGTGATAAAGAAAGCTAGTTTCTGGCATAAAAATATGCAAATAGACCAACAGAATCAAATAGATAATATGAAATTAAAACAATAAAGCTATGCCTAACTGATGATTGGCAAAGGAGACAAAAACCTACATTAGAAAATATAGTCTATTCTACAGCAGGAAAGCTATGTACTTGCAGAGGAATTAAAATAGGTTCATACCATTTCTACTGTACAAAGATCAAGCCAAAATTGATCAATGACCTTAATTTAAAAAGCAAAATACAGAAACTGTTAGAAGAAACCATGGGGGAAAGTCCTTCAAGATATTATGGTAAGGAAGAATCCTTTTAAACAAAACACCAATAACATAGAAATTAAGTTTTAAAAAAATCGAAATGGAAGTATAAGGAAATAGAAGTTTCCATACAGGAATCAACAGTCAACAGATCAAACCAACAACCCACAGAAGAGAAGGAAATCTTTACCATCTACACTTTGTATAAGAGTTTAACATCTAGAACCTGTTAAAAAAATACAAAAATTAAATGCCATTGAACAATCCTGATGAACAAATAGGCAAGTGACCTGAATAGATAGAATACAAAACACAAGCAAACAAAAACTATAACCAACCCCAAAACAGATGGAAAAAAAAAAGAAACACAAATGACCAATAACTATTTTTTAAAAGTTTTCATTAGTGTCTGGGTTTGGTAGTTGTTTATGGGATGCATCCCCAGGTGGACCAGTCTCTGGATGGTCCTTCCTTCAGACTCAGCTCCGAACTTTGTCTCTGGAAATCCCATAAACAACCACCAAACCCAGATACTATTGCATATACCAGCAAGATTTTGCTGACAGGACCCTGATATAGCTGTCTCCTGTGAGGCTATGCCAGTGCCTGGCAAGTACAGAAGTGAATGCACACAGTCATCTATTGGATAGAACACAGGGTGTCCCCAATGAAGGAGCTAGAGAATGTACCCAAGGAGCTGAAGGGTTTTGCAGCCCCATAGGAGGAACATCAATATGAACTAACCAGTACCCCCAGAGCTCGTGTGTCTAACTGCATATGTAGCAGAGGATGGCCTAGTTGGCCATCAATGGGAAGAGAGGCCCTTGGTCTTGTGAAGATTTTATGTCCCAGTATAGGGTAATGCCAGGGCCATGAAGTGGGAGTGGGTGGGTTGGGGAGCAGGGGGAGGGGGAGGGTATAGGGGATTTTCGGAGAGGAAACTAGGAAAGGGTTTAACATTTGAAATGTAAATGAAAACATCTAATTAAAAAAAAAAAGTCGCTTAAAAAAAAGTTTTCAATATCCCTACCCATCAGGAAATGCAATTTAAAAAAAAAAAAAAAACATAAAGCAACATTTAGATATCCCATTTTGCCAGTCACTATGGTTATCTTCTACAAATGACCCAACTATTTCATCGATAGGCATAGACCAGAGACACCATACCCTATCATACTGAAACTTGTACATACATGTTTATTGGTGCTGTATTTACTATAGCAAAAAATTGTAGTCAAGCTAGGTAAACATACACAAAAGAATGGATCATGAACATTTGGGGTATTTGTAAAACTAAATACTATTCAGCATTAAAGAAAAACATAACCACTAAAGTTTATAGAAAAAGGGAAAGATTTAGAAGGCATAATATTAATCACACCATCCTAGAAAATAAAACCCATATGGTCTCCCTCATATTCAGGATCTAGACAACAATACACTTATATAGGTAAATAAGTCACTTATATATGTACGTATGAATATAGAATAACAGAAGCTATATAAGTGGATAGAAAGTTAATTGTTTTTTTAATTCTAACTCTGTCACGGGTTGTTTTTGCTGGTGGATAAATGTATAAAGAATATATTGAGTAATGAAAGAGTACAATTCAAAGTTAAGTTCCACAGATTCAGGATGACATAGAGATTTGGATTTCTTTTAGTTGCTCTTGTTTGCAAAATTTATTGTAATGTTTATCTTTAAAATAATAATAATAATAATAAATAATAATAGTAATAATAATAACAACAATAATAACGGCAAGGAAAGTATTCAAGGTCCAATAAGAATATTCAAACCTCACAAATTTCTTCTTCATATTTCAGTATTATTCTTTAAGGACCTCATAATAAATTAAATACAGTAGACCGGATGTCATATACTCAGAAACAAAATGATTTTTTTTGTCATTTTGCTTTAATAACCTCATTTCAATGTAAGATTAGAGCAGCATTATTGGACAACAAAACACTTTTTCATTTGTAGATATAAGATGTTTATTCCAAAATATAAATATACAATTTTCTTTAGAAATATATCCAACAGCAAGTTACTCGATTGTATAATGCCAGATTTATATTTCTGAATTATTCACAATACCTATAAAACAGAAACTAGCCAAGTATTTTCTGTGGAACCCATATCCAGTGAAGTACTACTGAGCCATAAAAGAATAAAATCTCATAATGTGTAGTAACATGGAGAGAGTGGGGAACATTATTTTCAAGGAAGTGACTTTAGCGTAGAAACACAAGTTCCACACTTACCACAATGAGTAGCTAAAGAGTGATTGTATCTAAGCAGAAAGTAGACTGCGGAAGCTGTGGCTAAAAGGAAAAATGTGTTAGAAGCAAGAGAGCCCCTGTGATGGTGCTCAGCAGGGCAAGTGCAGAAGTGTGCTACAGACTTCAAAGTCTGTTAGAGGCAACTCGAATACTTTTACATAAAACATGATAAATATTTGAGGAGACCAATATGTTTAACATTATTTGGATATTATATAAGATATATCAAAATACTAACTGGAGCTTCACATATCTGTGCAGTTTTTCCTGTCACAGTTTTCGTATGTCAACTAAAATACAAAAATGTAAAATTAAGAAAAGACATATTTTTCATTAAAGTCATCTTTCACATCAAGAAGAATGCTATTATGTTTTAAACATAAGAATATGTGTGCGTGTGTGTGTGTGTGTGTGTGTGTTTCCTATTAAAGTTTTTGTATTTTAATAAGGTGTAGCATGAATTGCTGGGTAAGAGAGAGATAAAATAACTTTTCTTCAAATATGATTGAATTTGAAATCTTCCTTTTTAATTTTAAATAGGGAAAAGCAATTTGTGTCCCTCCTTTTACTTTTAACCTTTTTATTGTGGAACTTCCATCCTGCCTTTACTGCCTTTTTATCAAACACACTTCCCATCCCCTGTCCTTAAGTTCCTCTTCTATTCCACCTCAGCCTCTTCTTTCCACATGCTGTTGTAAAACCCTCTGAGACCACTTGGTCCTGCCTGAATATACATATGTCTTGGAGCATGGGCAGATTCTCAGGAGCCACGCTCCTGAAGACAATGGATGCTCTTCCCCCAGCCGCCATCTGTTGCCAACAGTTCCCTGGCCAGGGATAGGACTTCAAGACTTTCTCCACCATTCAGATTCAGATTTTCTCTGGTTTGTTGTTACGTACATCATGTGTGCAACGATTGTGTCATGTCCAGCAGACATGCACTACCTCTGGCTCTAACAATTTTTCTGCCTCCTCTTCCACGAAGTTCACTGAGCCTTGGGAGGGCCATGGTATGCATGCTCCATTTAGAGACAATAACCTCATTCTCTGCTTGTTGAGTAGTTGTATATTTCTGTGTTAACCACTGTCTATTGAAAAAATTTTTTTCTGATAAAGGTTGAAAAATTGGTGAAACAATATACAAAAATATATCTTCATTATTTTGTCTATTTAGAAAAAAAAAAGTTCTCTTTCATGCTTGGCCATTCTTTACCAAATTTAATCCTTCCCGTTTCATTACTCCCTATTTCCCTCTTCATACTACAAATACATTAATGGGCTTGAAGGCAGGATTGAATATAGCAATACTTAATTGGTAAATTTAAAATCCTCAGTTCTTTTCTCTCTTTGTATAATAGTTAAATCACATGCTTATAAAGATGCTTAGTTACCACAAAAAAATCCTAGTAAAATAAAATTACAATTAGTATTTTTTTGTGATGTTTAGAAGCACATAAAAATATGCATATGCTCCCATATGCAGCCCCCAAATCCATATACTATTGCTGATGCCAAAAAGTGCTTGCTGACAAGAGCCTGGTTTAGCCTTCTCCTGAAAGGCTCTGCCAAAGCCTGACCAACACAGATGTGAATGATTGCAGCCAACCATTGGACTGAGCACAAGGACCTCTATGGAATATTTAGGGGAAGGACTGAAGGAGATGAAGGGGTGTGAAACCCCATAGGAAGAACAACAATATAAACCAACCAGACCCCCCCCCCGCCCATAGCTCCCAAGGACTAAACCACCAACCAAAGAGTACACATGGAGGAACGATGGCTCCAGCTGCACATGTAGCAGAGGTTGGCCTTATCCATCATAAATGGGAGGGGAGTCCCTTGGTCCAGTGAAGGCTAGATGCCCAGCAAGGAAATACTAGGGCAGTGAGACAGGAGTGGGTGAGTGAGAGAGCACCTTCACAGAAGCAGGGGAGAGGGGTATGGGATAGGGGATTTGTGGAGGGGAAAACCGGAAGAGGGATAACATTCGAAATATAAATAAATAAAATAACCAATTAAAAAAAAATGTTTAGTTTTAGCCACACATTTCATACATACATTTTATAGATAATTTAAGCTATTCGTGAAAAACAATTAAAAGAAAACAGTCACTTTAATAAAGACTTCATTTTGTGTTGAAATCTGTTAATTCAGTAATAATTGATACATCTATATGAACCAGAGAAAGACCGCTCAAATGTAGATTCAGTATAATTTGTATTGTGTACAAAAACCTTTTCCAAATTCACTACTTAAATATCTATGCAAATATGTTTGCAAATATACACACACCACGAACATATACACATACCATAAACATTGGAGTTCACACACTAATTTTAAAAGAAATCCAAAATCATTCTAGTAAGCCTAATGACTAGCCAGTCTAAATTAATACCCAATAATTTCCACATCTGTCACCAACTGCTCACAAAATATTTTCTTACCTAGTTCAATGAGTTTATTTTATACAATACAAATATTTTATTTTTTAATTAATTTACTTATTTACATTAAATGCTGCCTTGCTCCTGTTGCCCCACACAGAGACCCTTCCCTATCCTCTTCTCCTTCTCCTCTGAAAGGATGAGATCCCCCTGGATATAATCCCACCCTGGCTCATCAAGTGTCTGTCAGAATAAACACATCATCTCTCACTGAGGCCAGGCAAATACCATAGTCTGGCTACAGCTTTATGGAGAGCCTCTGCTCAGTTTTTGGGGGTCCCACATGGAGACTGAGCTGCACATTTGCTACAAATTTGCTGGGGGGGGGTACCTTGGTCAAGCCTGTTTAGTCTTTGGTTAATGGCACAGACTCTGAGAGGTCCCAGAAGTCCAGGTTAGTTTATTCTGTTGGTCCCATCCCCTCAGGACCTTCAGTCTTTTCACCCAACTCTTCCATAAGAGTCCCTGACCTCTGTCCAGTGTTTGGCTGCATTTCCTTTAGATGGATCAAATTGGGTGTACTGGCTAGCTTTGTGTCAACTTGACACAGCTGGAGTTATCACAGAGAAAGGAGCTTCAGTTGGGGAAATGCCTCCATGAGATCCAGC
>NC_034607.1:48092901-48109341 GCF_900095145.1 Mus pahari
AACAGCAGTATGGAAGTGTAAGCGGAATAAATCCTTTCCTCCCCAACTTGCTTCTTGGTCATGATGTTTGTGCAGGAATAGAAACCCTGACTAAGACTTGGGGATCTAAAGTTTTTGGGTGTGTTGATGTCTTTATCCTTCTACTGGGGTTCCTGCCTAGCTACAGGAGATGGCCTCATCAGGTTCCATGTCCCCACTGTTAGGGATCTTAGTCAAAGTCATCATTGAATTCTGAGAAAGTAACCCATCTCAAGTCTCTGGAACTTCCTAAAGATTCCCCAAAATTCCAATCGCAGGAAGCTGCAAATTCCCATTCCTTCTCCTGGTTCTCTGGGTCTCTATTCTGTTGGTCCCATTCCTGTCTATCTATCCTCTCTCTCTGATCACCTGATCCTGCCCCTTCATTCCTCTCCCCTCTTCTCTCCTACCATTTTCACTCCCTCTGTCTGCATCCTATGACAATATTTTTCCCCTCTTCTAAGTGTGATTCAAGCATCTTCGCTCGGACATTCCTTCTTGTTTAACTTTTTGTGTTTGTGGTGTATATCATGGATATTCTGTACTTTATGGATAATATCCACTTATCAGTGAGTACATACCATATATGTCATTTTGGGTCTGGGTTACCTCACTTAGGATGATATTTTCTAGTTCTATCCATTTGCCTGTGAAAATCATGATGCCCTTTTTTTTTTTTTTAAACCATTGAATAATATTCTATTGTGTAAATTAACCACATTTTCTGCATCCATTCTTTGGTTGAGGGACATCTGGGTTGTTTCCAGTTCATAGTTATTGCAAATAGAGCTCGGTATGAACATAGTGGAGCATGTGTCCTTGTGGTATGATGGGTATATACCCATATGCCCATGAGCAATATAGCTGGGTTTTCAGGAAGAAATATATCCAATTTTTGAGAAACCACCAGATTGATTTCCAGAGTGTTGTACAAATTTGCAACCCAATCAACAAACGAGGGGTGTTCCCCTTTTTCCACATCCTCACTAACAGGTGCTTTCTCTTGAGTTTTTGAACTTAGTCATCCTGATTGCTGTAAGGTGGAATCTCAGGGTTCATTTAAATTGCATTTCCTTGATGATCTTCTTGATGTCATTTCTAAGTGTTTTTCAGCCTTTGTTGAAAATTATCTGTCCAGCCATGTGTTGGGAACTAAAAAAGGGTGCCCAGGGGAAGTGGGGAAAGGGAAAGACCCACACCCCACCAGAGCTCCACCTATTCTCTGGTCAGTCAGGCGTGGGAGGGCTGCCATCTACCTACCCACTCATCCCTGGGTGGGCATTCCTCTATTCCACTCTTCAGTGGGTGGCCAAGGGGCAGCCCTGCCTCGGGACCCCTGAGCTACTTCCGCCAGGGTTATGAGAGAGAGGAGAGAGAGAGAGAGAGAGAGAGAGAGAGAGAGAGGAGAGAGGAGAGAAGACAAAGAGAGGGGAGAGAGGGTGAGAAGACAGAGGAGAGAGGGCGAGAGAGAGGGGTAAGAAGAAGACAAGAAAGAACATAAGTGGTAAGAGGGCGATGTGGGGCTGAACAGCCCTTTTTATGGTCTTCACTGTTGCTAGGTATCTGGGGAGGAGTTTAGCCTGTAGGTCAGAAGCTTGGGCAAATGCCTACATGGCTACTGATCATGCTTACCTTGTGGGATCTGTCGGGGGCGGTAACTTAGGCAGGGGCCAGAGTTCCAGGAGCATGAGTGAATGCCTACTGTGTCATGAAGGTGAATTATCACCACCGGGGTTCAGACCTCAGCTCAACTGGAGACCAGCATGCAATTCTATGTACCCCAATTTTTAAATTGGGTTGCTTGGTTTTTCGGAGTCTAACTTCTTGAGCTCTTTAAATATTTTGAATATTAGCACTCTTTCAGAAGTAGGTTGGTGAAGATCTTTCCCCAATCTGTAGGTTGTCATTTTGACGTATTGACAGTGTTCTTTACCTTACAGAAGATTTTCAGTTTCATGAGGTCCCACTTGTCAATTGTGGCTCTTAGAGTCTGAGTAATTAGTGCTCTGTTCAGGAAAGTGTCTCTTATACCACTGCATTCAGGGCTGTTTCCTACCTACTCTTCTATGAGCTTTAGCATATCTAAGAGCATGGGAGATCTTTATATCATCCAATATCTTTTCAATTTCCTTATTTGGAGGCTTGAAATGCTTGTCATACAGATCTTTCATTTGCTTGGTTAGAGTTATATCTTGATTATTTTATACTATTTATGGCTATCATGAAGGATATTGCTTCCCTAATTTCTTTCTCTGCCCATTTATCATTTGTATAAAGGATGGCTACTGATTTGTTTGAGTTGATTTTATATGTAGCCATTTTGCTAAAGTTCTTTATCAGCTGTAGGAGTTATCTGGTAAAGTTTATTTCTTTATTCCACATTTTTTTCATATTTTGATCAAATAAATATTTTCCTCACCTGATTTATTTCATTTCTACAATAACTCTATGGTCACATCTTCAATATCGTATGTCTATAAAGATTCTAAGTGACGGATACCTAATGAAACTAATAGAAAGGATCTTCTCAATCGCCTTCATCTCCCCAGAATATACATATCCTAGCTGCTCACCTTCCCTTCTATTATTCATAGCTCTATTATTATTTGGTGACCCTTTCAATCAGCTCATTGAAAAACAAACGTAGGGATTGAATATTTCTTTCAATTTTGAACTATTCTGTTAATTTACGTAATGCATTTTGTGAAAATTATACAAATTATGTAATGTGTTAACTTGTCCTTTGTATGTCTTATGTTTAAGTTTGGCATTACGTATTGTCCCTTGAGTACAAGCTATTACAAAGGAATGATATAGCACAGCATATTGTGGTGGTTCTTTTACTCTCAGTAGGGAGATGAGATCACATGCTTGATCACCCCAGATAGAAAACAAAACACGGACCATTGAAGCCCAACTTAGGAATCCAGTGAGCTTGGTGGACTTATTTGCAGAGAGCAGAGAAGCAGATTTGGGGGATATCTGAAAAACCAAAGCAGCCATGACACTGAAATGTCTCAAGCCAGTGTACATGACAACTTCCCCATATGGAGCCCCCCCCTCTTTAGTTAGGCCTCCATGGTCTATGGCCTCTTGGGATTGTATGGCCATGTGCACCTGAAAACCTACATACAATTGCAGGGAGCTACAAGATGGAATAGCTGAGCTCTCAAGTCAGGTTTTGATGATTCTTCTCATCCTCTCTTTCTGTGAAGAATTGCTGGCAGGACCAAGGTAGCATTGACTGTTACAGCTACTTCTGATGACGGGAGCAATGATGACTGTTATGCTCACAGGGTGGTATACTAAGGGTAGCAAGACAACTGCATTGTGAATAAGATAATGGAGATCTGCTCTTTTGTTGTTGAAGAATCACTCTATAATGTTGACAAAATTACACACAAACACACACACGCACACGCGCACATGCACACACGTTTGGTCTCCATACAAAATTATTGGAAGAATTTGGAGTGAAGGAGTGACCTAGGCTACTTTGGTCATCTGGAATGTTTGACATATGAGTTTGGAGGTGACCATGGGATGTAGTTCCTCTCATTCTTTCTGCACTGATTCATCATGTGACCATTTGCTTCTCCACTCACTTCATAATTGGCATTCCGCTTTCACCAGAGGCTAAGATCATAGGGTATCTATTATAGGTCTTTGAACTATAAAAACCATGAACTATGAAAACGTCCTTATTTTGTTAACTAGCCTATGTCAGGTACTTTCTTGTTGTAACACATCACTAAGCAAATCATGGAACATCTCTCAGCATCATTTCCCTGATTTGTAAAATGTTAAAGTTAGAATACATACATTCCAAATACCCCTTTAAGCTTTAAATCAAATGACTGATGCAGTAACCTTAGAGATCTGTAAAGTATGAGACATCTCCAACATATTCACTATTAATGTCCTGGTTGCTTGATAAGCTGAACAGTGTATTTATTCATTCACTTGATCAATTTTCATCATGTATAAGCCACTCATTAAGGAATCCACAGTAAATAAAGAAGCCAATTCTATCTCACATTGATTTTTCCATCAAGAAGACAAGGATAAATAATATAATATGTTAGCATTTATTAGTACTGGAAAGAAAATAAAACAAAGTGGGGAATTATGATTTCCAGAGTGGGTTGTGCATGTTTCAGTGTTCCTGCAAGTGCAGGCCTTTCCACACAGATGTGGGGAAAGAGAATGTTTCCAGAGTAGTAAAATTCAGTGTTATTCCTGACATTTTAGTCACACAGCTAACCAGATGAGAGCCAGACTGGCTAGCTGTACAAATAACGTCAGAGAAGCAACAGGGAACAACAGAAGCCAAGGCTTTGTTGGCCACTGTCACCAGATTTGCCTTGACGCTATGTTTAGATGACAGGCTACATGGAAGACAAACATCTCATATGTTCACATTATGAGTCTGACTATTCTGTTTCCTTCCATAATTGAGGACCTTTGTGATTTCCGAGGACAACCCACCAGAGCCAAAACAGACCTTGCTTTAAAGGTAACTTATTAGTGGTCACTTTAATTCCACCTCTCACATTCGAGGGGGAGAAATGTTCTGCTTGTCACAAAGCCTAAATAAAGATGAGGGAGTAGTTGAAGAGGGGAGCTTAAAAGGCAGGTTAAGAGCCATCAGTTTTTATCTAGCACAGTCTCCAGGAAGAGAAGCTGGCTCCAGTGCAAACATTCTAGTATAACACATAAAACGCTTATTATGGTAGAGATAATGATGGTTCTCCGTGACCAAAAACAACATCCCTCAACCCAACTCCTCAGCTCATTTCCAAACAATTAATAATCTCCAAACATTAAATTCATTTACCTAGAAATTATAATGCCTTGTCTGATAGTGACATGCAATCATGTGAAAGAATGTGCCCACCACTGTGTGTTTCTGTGCTGCCTTGCATATCAATCTTCTATAAAACAGATAAATCTTGGATATGTGTAGTCAAGGTAATTTGTTTTACAGTTCTGAGCCCAGGATCACATGCTGAAACAAAGATACTGACTTAGGGTTTCTGTTGCTGAAAGAAACACCATGACCAGAATGCAAATTGGAAAGTAAAGGGTTTCTTCAGATTATACTTCCAAGTTGCTGTTCACCACCAAAGGAAGTCAGGACAGGAACACAAACACAGCAGGATTCCAGAGGCAGGAGCTGATGCAGAGGCCTGGGAGGAGTGTTGCTTATGGATTTGCCCATTATGACTTGTTCAACATTCTTTCTTATAGAACTCAGGACCACCAGCCCAGAGATGGGACCACACATAATGGGCTGGGTTCTCCCCTATTGATTACTAACTGAGACAATAACTTAGAGCTGATTTCACAGAGGAATTTCCTTAAATGAAGCTCCTTTCTCTCCGATGGCTCTAACTTGTGGGAAGAGGGAAGCATCTTTGTGCCCAGTTATTTTCTCCTTGGTTTGTATTTGATTCCAACTGTACTTTACTTTCTCTTTTTTTTTTCTCTTTTTCAACTTTTACATAGAAAAATACCACTGGCCTCAGTCTTTATTTATTTAGTAAGAGGGAAATTAAAGAGTTCCCTCTTCCCACCAAACTATATTACTTGGTCTTATATGATATTTTTAGAGTATCTCAGTACTGGCTGACTTGGTGTGTCAATTTGACAATTGAGTCCTCATTGAGCTTTGAAGTCTTACAGTGCCAACAGTGAGCAACCTACACTTGTATGGACTGTGGACTCAACTGTCAAAGGAGCAAAAGTTATTAATTTTAACTTTAAAGACTGTTTTCGGACAAATGATCCCACCTCTTTTAAAAAGAAGTCTAATTAAACACTTCAGTTAACTCATCTAGAATACAAAAGACTAATATAACCTTAGATGTTAGCACTTAATTTGATCGAATTTTTCTATTGCCCAAGGATTTTAAAATTACGATCTTTAATGTTTGCCACTTTCATAATTTTATTGTCTTCAATTTTTTTTCAGTGAATGTTAGCAAAAGAAAAAAGATTAAAGGATTTCCATTCTTTGAAGGGCCCTTGAAGTTTATGAGGTATTTTTGTTATTTAATTTTTATCATCTGTACTCCACATTTCTAGGTCCACATTCCAACCCAATGGTTTGAGTGGAGATACTGTGCATTTTATGGAAAAGTTGTTTTATAGGCCTTAGGTTATTAAACAAAAACTAGTGTGCCAAGCTTAGCATGTCATCTTCCAAGGCTGATAGGAAGACTCCATAGCATCCATAATAATACAAGCTCTTACCATTTTTGGGGTTTGCCCACCTGAACTAGGACTTTATTATTGAAGAATTAATGTATCTTGGATGCATGACAATGAGTTAGCAAAGCTGGATCTGAACGGGGATAAGCCCTACTGGCTAACTTTTACACCGGAGAAGTAGGTGCTATATAGGCTACTGGAGGAGAAATGTTATCCATGGTCTTACCCAGCTGTGAATCTTACAATCTAAGAGACCAACTTGCCAGGAACTGTGTGCTCATGCAGGCAATAGAGGTACTGACTATGGTGAGGATAAACAACTTCGCTCTGAGTGGGTTTGACACATATTTTACAGAATGAACTTCAGATCTCTAACTACAAACTTGGTCAAAATCTTATGCTGTCAGAGCTCACATGCCCTACCAGGAGAAATTCAATATTGTTTAGCTGAATTGGCAGCAGATAAAACTGCCTTCTAAACATTTGCTTAGACCTGATATAAAGGCTACTCATAGACTTAAGCAGAAAACCCTTCTTTTTTAGTGAACAGCCTTGAATCCGAGGTTTTTAGCTGCACAGGTTCCAGGGTTTTATGGCTGAGAATAAGTGATAGATGAGTGCTCTACTCTAAATGCATCATTTCTACTATCCTTTCTAAGGATCAGTGAACACTGTGGGAGAGAAAGTGCAGGGTATTGCAAGAGCTGGAAAATAAGGAGTTAGTTTGTGAAATGTCTTGTTCTGTAGAAGACAAAAAGCTATTGTAATCACAAACACCAACACATATGTCAACAATGTATCTGCATAAGAATAGTCCCAACACAAGCCAGATTAAATTATTAACTGACTAACAATAGATTCAGGAAGAGGGAATTATTGCCTTCCATTGTGTACACAATAATGACCCCAACAGATTCCAAAGCATATTTCTAATCCAACAGCCACAAAGATGACCCTGTGTAAATCAACTGAGTTGCAAACCAAATTGAACCAAAATGAAAAACCATTTATTTTGGGAAAAATACTGGTAGGAATGAGGTGTGTTAATAGGCATAATAGGTAACTGACAGCTCAAGTGAGAATATAATTATAATATATTATATACATGTATGAAATTTTCAATAATAAAAATGGATAGAAATATAAAAGAAAAAGAAAAAAGAGCACTTGACAATATCTAGCATATTTGCTCTGAGATATGTAACTGTATCAAGTAAAATTATAATCACTAACTTTAATTAGTAATTATAACTAATTGATGACTAAGCTGTTGTTGAAGAATCTTTAGATGTATATCTAAAGAATACAGTTCCCAACCAGTGGAGTTTATTTATAAAGTAACAGTCCATCATCCAGAGACATGGTAGAAAATTAATGAAGGAGACCTTCAAAGCCTTTCTAACCTTTAAAACTATGTGATCCCATAACATTGTGCATTAAAATTTGAACACCTCAATATCTTGTTGACATTTTCTATGCTGAAGAAGAATGATACAATTTTAACACAGTAATATTCAAACTAATTCTTTCATTTCTGAGGAAGTCTTTTCTGTTAAATTATAGGTGTTTAATTAGCAGACAATCTATTGAGCTTCTTTAAGGTATTTCTTTGTTTTTTAATTTAGTTTTGACAGGGTATCACTATTAAGTCTTGATTGGTCTAGGACTCACTATGTAGCTTTGGCTTGCCCCAAACTTGCATAGATCCCCCGACGTCTCCTTCCTTAGTGCTGGTGTTAAAGATGTGTGCTTTTATATCTGGCCATATTTTCATATGTACTTTACTGTTATTAATACTCTGCCTTGCTTCCTTCTCATAACACTCTCTTACTATTCTGAATCTTCTTCTCCACCTGTAACCTCCCATCGGCTGCCATGTTGCATGGATTTGGTTACCCTACTGTCTCAAGAACCCCTTCTCTCATCAACCCCTTACAATTTCATTTACTATACAAACACATATATTTATGTATACAAAAATTAAAACCCACTACCTGGTTGATTATCTGCTGTGGAGGTGATGACTGGAAGTCATTACAAGCTGAGCTTTTCCTTCTGTTTTCCATTCTCCTCCCCTGAGTAGCTGCTGATATACATGCTGCCTTTCTTAGGCTTTTTATTTTAAACACTAATATAATTGTTCTTAAGTTTTAACAAATTAAAATTTAGATACTGTATATGAGAGAAAATATTAATATTTGTTTTCCTATGCTTAGCTTATATGTTTAACATAATTCTAAGTTCTATCTGTTTTCCTGTTGATGGGATAACTTCATTTTTCTCTTGAGAAGAATTAAATTCCATTGTGAATATGTACCACATTTTCTTTATTCATGCATCTACTGATAGAGTTTTGATCTGGACATACATCTTGACTGTTGTGAATACTGTAGCAACAAATGAATATTTATCTACAAGATTTATTATCCTTTGGTTATACTCCCATGAAAACTATAACTAGATCATATTGTAGTTTTGTTTTAGTTTTTCTTTATAAATTTCTATCCTGATTTCTGTTGTATTACACAACTTTCTATTCCTATTATCCCCCTTAGAGTACACAAATGTGTGTGAAGTCAAGTAATCTGGGATGTAAAGTAAGTAAATTAATGAAGAAAGAAGAAAAGAAAAAAGAAAAAGAAAAATTCAATTGGCAATACTTCACATGAAATAAATTCAACTCCTTTGTAAAAATTAAACAGAAAGATATCCTAGAACAAAGTTTTGGTGAAATATGAGACAATGTAAGGCTAATAGATGAAACTACACATCCTGTTCATATTGTGTTTAACTAGACCTTCAATCCTCACTTCTGCATTTGTCTGAGTTGAAGCCCTGTGTTTCCTTTTGCCTCATAAATAAAATTATTGGCTTTCTATCATTCAGTTAAATAAGAACATGGTTGGTGTGGCATGGTTCTAATAATGTCTTATACTAGATGTTTATTTGTCATTTCATTTCCTTTGTTACAAAAACAGCAAATCAACATTCTAGATAATTACAACCTCAGTACATTTTATATTCTCATCTTTATTTTACTAAATTGGCTTAAGTGGCACTCTTTTAATTGCTTATGAAATTCTGTTTTGTCAAAGAATAATGAATATGTATGAGGTTCAAGTGGAAGGTTTTTGATGCTTTCCTGTCTCATCATCCATCTTACTTCCTCTTGTTATAGTTAATTTTTTCAGTAGTCACCATCATTCCCTTGTCTTCTATGGTTACATTTTCTAATTTGGATAAGTACAGCCCCAGTCTCCTTCCTTCTGATGGTATATAGACCTTGCTTTTTTTTTTTTAATCAGACATTTGGGTACTTATTGTTTGTTCTTCATGAGTTGTACAGTGATAGACTTGGGAACTACATAATTATTTTTACACATATCATGAACTAAATTATTTATCTCCTTGAAGCAGTAAGAGCAGCCAATATATACTAGTCATTTACAGTGTAAAGATAAAGAATATTAATTAATTTTTTAATTTATCACTGGCATTTACAGGAACACATGTAAAAGCCACAGGAGAAATCAAAACAAATTCAAAGGCAGTGCTTAAAAACTTAGGGTCTGGTTGTGAGATATTTTATGTAACCTCCAAAATACACATTGATAAATAGAAGCAGCTCACTGAGTTTCTGCAAAGGCTGAGGTTAGAGCACACCAATTGGTTGTTCAGTGCCAAATAATATGTCCTCAATAACCATATACAAGTAACATTATACAGATTGGATAGATTATATTTAAGAATACACATGTACATATGTATTAACATGCAAGAATATTTGACGAAAAAAGAGGTCATGAATTTGAGGGAGAATAGGAAAAGGTACAGGAAAGGGTTTAGCTAGGGGAAATAGTAGGGAATAGTTTTGTAATTATAGTCTCAAAGACAAACAAACAAACAAAAAACTAAAAAAGAAAAACCGCTGACTACCCACAACAGTAGATTAAGTACTTCAAGCCAATCTCATTGCTATATTTTTTTCCCTTACTTCCAAGCTCAAATTCCAGCAGTCATAATACCAATTCTGGATCCAAGATGCTGAACACACAGATGTGTTTCCATGACTTTTATATGTCTTCTTGTGATAATTTGTTCAGAGTAACCCTTCTAATTCCCTATGTTTGAATGCTTGGCCTCAATAGGTGGAACTGTTTTAGAACAATTAGTGGGTGTGGCCTTGTTGGAGTAGTGTGGTTTTATTGAAGGAAGTATGTGTCACTCGGGATGGCTTTGAGGTTTCAAACATCCACTGCAGGCAAGTCTGCTGTCTACAATTCAGTATGCAATGATTTCAACCACTATTCCAGAACTATGAATGTCTAGTTCCCACCATGATGATCATGAACTAACCCTCTAAAATTGTAAGCAAGTCCACAATTAAATGCTTTGTTTTATAAGAATTGCCTTGGTCATAGTGTCTTCACAACAGTAGAAGAAAAACTAACACACTTCCCAAATGAATTCTCCTACACATCTGAGAGCTCACAGTACTTTCAAATTTTCTTCTGTTTATTTTATCAACAGAATTAATTATCCTCTCAAAATAAAATTTTAAAAAGTTGTGAAAAATAATACAGGATTCTATTTTGAGTAAATAGGGCCCTTTATTATACTAACATCCTTTAATTTAGGATTGTTCTAAAAATGCTAAGAATCTATAAGTATATACTTAAGTGCTGAGGATATTTTAGAGCACATGTTTAATAAACTCACAAACTCATTACCAGATGACCCAGTTTGTTTAATTCTCAATTTAACATGACCTACATGTACCTGAGGGAGAAGTTAACATGATCTGTGACAAGACACCTGGGCAATGTGACAAAACATTCACTGGGGATGTTCTACACATATCTACTTATGCCAGATAAGGAGCCAATGACAGACCAAAAGTACAAACACAGCAAGAAGCCCCACTTGGAGAACCAATGAGTGTGTTTATGGGTTACTTAAAGGAATATGCATGAGGGACTACTTATAGGAGCTGAAATGACTCAAAGATCGCTGTATCACCACCAAAGCCCACCCCAGCATGGATCACAGCTCATAGAATCTGGGAGCCTGAAGCAGACTGTGCAGAATTTAGGCAACTCAAGCAGTTGGAGAGTGTCTTTTCCAGTTGCCTCAGTTGAACTAAACCTCTTCAGGCAACTTGTCTACTTGTCTGGTTCTGATTCATTCAGGCAGCTGATCTGGCACCATTTTTTTTTTTTTTTTTCAGCTTGGCTGGTCTGAGAGAGATTCCAAACTTGAATTGCTTACATTGTCAGAGAAAGGCGCTAGTGAATCTGAGATTCCGATCAGTCTCTGGGACGTCCTGAAGCTATTTTGAGTCATTTACCTTCCCATTTAAGGAACTTCTCCGTGGGATGCAATGTTAACAATATCAGAAGATACTGTGGTATAACAGAACTACTATGTGTCCCGTAAAGTAGACACTTGAAGTGGAGACTTTAATCACTTCCTACTTTTGTAAATATTCTTCCAAACAAGAAAGCATTTCTAATGAACAATGTCAAGTATCTATGTGACATTAGTGACAGGTCAGAATCTTTATATATAAATATTTTAGTTATTGATGTGACATTAGTGACAAGATAGGTTCCTTACACATTAACAAATGAGGGGTTGAGAATTTTACAACTATATACCTAAATTTTAACACATTTTGTTGTGTATGTATGCCTGAGTACCTGTGTATGCTATACCCTGATTGAAGATAGCAGAAGACGTCGGTTCCCTTGGATCTAGGGTTACAGGTACTTGTGAATTGCCAAGTGGGGCTTGGAATTAAAATTAGGTTCTCTCCAAAAACAGCTAGTGCCTTTAGTCAATAAGCCACCTTTCCAGGCTTCTAATGCTTTTATTAATTGGCCAGGGATTAGAATTTTTGGATTTTGTTTGGTTTTTACATTCGCATGTGTGTGTGCCCACATGTTTGGTTTTGGATATGATATATGTAAAACTATAGCATGGCACACAGTTGGAAGCAAGAGAGAGCTTATATTGTGGGTCCTCAAGTTCAAACTCTAGTGACCAGCCTTGGTACAAGCACTAATACCAGCTGAGTTACCATCTCACCACCACTGGTAGGCTAGTTTTGAATATACCTTATGAAGTTACTTAGGAAGTAGATTTAAATATTCATTCCTCATGACATCTACATACAAAGACCATTCCAGGTCATTGCTTTAGGCTGGCTACCTGGGGGCTCACAGTAAAGAGGCTTACTGTATGCTGACAGGATTAAACAGCAAGTGTGTCCTACTGTTTAGCACCGTGAGATGAACACACCATAGGCAGCCATTGTTTGAGAAGTGTGAGGCTTGCCCACAAATTGGATCCAGCCTGATATTGAGACCACAACCTAAAAAAACTCAACTTAGATGCCCTAAAACCTAGTATAGACAGTATACCTAAAACCTAGTATAGACAGCTGGACAATAGATGTTTTATGTGCATACCACTGTGCTTTCATATTAGTTTCATGTAAAACTATTGTAATGCTCATTACATGAAAATCACTGTTAAGAAGTACTATATTATTGATACTTTAATAGAAATAGAAAAAAATTAGCCTCATTTGAGCATTACTCAAAAGTGTTTATTATTTTTACTTTTATTAAAGATATGGGAATCTAGAAAATATTAACTCACGTTACCTGGTAGCAAAATGATCCTCCAAGTATCTCACAAATAGGAAATGCACCTGAAAAATTCATGAACTTGGATAATAAACATCTGAGGAAGTGCTGAAAGTGTGATCTGAAGCCAGTCATTGACACTTGCACTTGTTCAGATGAAATAATAATACTGTTGACATTTGAATAGCTTTGGTTGGTTAATAAGATAACGCAGATAGAAAATAAAGAGGTTTAGATTTCATAATATGGAAATGTTCTTACCAGGTCAAATATGTGTCACTATACATATCTAGAATGAAAAGCCTAAATCCTGCATGCCAACAGAGAGAAATGAGCCAGTGGTAAACCCAAGTCAGCTACACTTGCTAATACTCTTGGATATATTAAGTAGTGCCATGTGGTCCTTTCTCTTAGTTACCAAAGCATCCAAAGAAATGTGCTGTTATATATTAATTGACTGAGATGAGTTGAAATTAATCATGGATAGTTATATCTTCTTATGTTTTTCATTACATCTATATATTCTAAAAGAATTTAAAATAACTTATCAAGGAATTCTTAAGTTTTTGAAAAATAGATGTGTTAACAATAACCGCTAACTAGTTCTAAGTGATAAAAGCATTTGGGATGCTGTAATAGCCAGCTTGACATAATCTAGAATCACTTGAGTGATGCACTTCTGGACATTCCTTTAGAGGATTATCTTTGTTATAGTTCAGTTAAGGTGGTAAGGTGAGCCCATTGTAGATTGGACTGTTTCCTGGGCAGAGAGACCTAAAGTATAAAAGATGGGGAAAGTGGACTGAGTATTGGCAAACGGCACTAGTTACTGTTCACTACTTTTTTACTGCATGTTAAATATGAGTAGCTGTCTTCCAATCCTGCCATTTTGAAATTGTCCACAATAGTAGACTGTAACCTTGAACTGTGAGCAGGAATAAATCTTATCCCCATGAATTTTCTTTTGTGTTAGTATTTTACCACAGCAACATAAACTAAAGTGATACATAAAAATATTTACTCCCCAGTCGAGAGAAAGTAGGAACTGGGAAGCATCTTGAGTGCCAAGACAGCCACAATTCCAGTTCCAGCTACAGAGGAAGCCAAAGAGAAGCATGCAGGAGAAATTGTATCCCCAAAGTGGAGGAAAAAGCTGGGGAGAGGGTTGTATTTCACTATCAGCAAGTCCCTGAACCAGGGAACTTGGGAGCTTCGATCTGGCAGGACAAGAGGACCCGTACAGTCTTATGACTTTCCTTCCTCTTCTAACACTGTACAGTTAACAAAACTTGTCAACATGAATATATACAGAGGAATTACAGCCTGAGTTTTGGGGCTGCAGATGCTGACACTGAAATTAGTAGTAAAATCAGAACCCTATATATATTTAAAGAGAACAAGAGGGAAAATAAATGGTCTTAGTAACTAGCCCATAAAGCTGCCATTACAAAAACTGAAACCCAAAGGTTAAAAGGAGTCGAGACAGCCAGCCTGAAGGCAGCATTTCAGAATTTGAAATTTCTAAAAGATTTTTTCCTGACACATCACGCTAAATAACCAGAGGTCTCAGTTTCTCAGTAGTACCCTCTTCTTTAGTATCCACAGATGTAGTCACACACTGTTTATTATATGGATGCATTCATTTATGTTTCAGTCTTTCTACATAAAAGTGTATGTGGCAGACACAATGATACCATTTATATAATACGTGTAATAAAACAATGATTCATGCACAGTATTTCTTCCAAGTAATACTCATCTCTTTCCATTCCTGTCTACATTATTTTACATTTCATCCAAATGACTCTAGTGGCAAAGCAAGCATTTTGTTATATGTTAGAAATGCAATAATGGATATATGCCTACTGCATATGTGTGCAAAATAAAACCATAAATTTAATGCAATCTAATGAAATTAATAAAATATGACTCAATATACATGTGTTTTATTAATAATTTAACATTAGCACAAAATTAGGTATTGGAAATTATAAAAAAATAAAATAAATAAAAGGCAGCAACTCCATTACAGATGTGAGAAGTCCATTGATGTATGTGAGTCCTTTCTTCTAATTTTAGTCATTTGCAGCTAATTCCATTTCTTATGAAACAAAATTTTGTCACTGACTTGCACTTTTGGTTAAGAAAAAAGCAACAGGTTTGTCTAAAGGACACCAATAAATGCCACCTCCTGTAGAACAACGCACTGCCATTGTATTGGGAGTTTTATAATGAAATACGTTGCCCACAGGAAAAAAAAATCTCTGCTCACATTCCTGTTTAAGATCTTAGCATCAGCATTACTGAGGTCAAGTTCAATCTTTTTCTCTGAGAATATTTGTCCTCTTGCAAAAGAAGGTATGAAGACCAAAAGAGTGACCATCAAATGTGTGGGACATACCGCAAAAACTACAGGTTTCCACTGTCCATATTGATTCAAGTATGAGAAATTAGAACATGTAATATTATATATTACATCATCATCATCATCATCATCATCATCATCATCATCATCATCATCATCATCATCATATTGGTTTTTCAAGACAGAGTTTCTATAAGTGTAACCCTGGCTGTTCTAAAACTCACTCTGTAGACCAGGCTGACCTCAGGCTCAGAGAACTGCCTGCCTCTGCCTCCTGGGTGCTGATATTAAAAGCTTGGACCACCATCATCTTGCTTGTAATGCTATCTTTTTAAAAGTTTATTATTATTATTGTGGGTGTGAGCAGGTGGATGTGTGCACGTCAAGGAGCATGCGCAGAAGCTAGAGGACAACTTCATGAAGATATTTTTGCTCCCTCCACATCTCCATGCATTCCCCCGATGAAATTCTGGTTTCTAGCATCATGCAGAAGCAGTTTTTACCCAGTGAGTCAACTCACTAGCCTCCTTAATGGCCTTGTTTGATGTGTTCATGACACTCTTAAAAGTGATCTTTACACTGTTCTAGAACACAGTTGTATCTCTAAGTTATATTTTGAAATATCCCCCCGAGTGGCTGCTATAATAAGAAAATCAATGATGTCAAAATATATTTTTGATGAAAATAAAACAGTGCAACAGCACATTCTCAGTCACTGCCTGTGAAATTCAATACAAAAGTAAGAGTCTGCATGCAAAATAACATGCAGAAATATCAACGAAAGTACATAACTTAAAATATGTATAGGATCCATGAGCATGTATGTACAATGAACCATTTTCTCACAGAGAAAGTAAGATTTCTGGATTTTAGTATCCTATGTTAATTGCACACAATAATTGGTTTCTTTGGGACACTTTGATGTTTTCATAATAAATACAATATATATTAATTACTCTTACCATCTCCTCCATTTCTTTCTATTGCCTGCCTTCCACTCCGGCTAATATGGCTCCGGTTCACTTGCAAGGTAGATCATATTTTTTTTTATGGTTCTTTGTTATTTGGCTGGATCCCATTGATTTTCATCAGGGTGGCTTACAAGACCATGAGTTTGAGGCTATTTACAGAAATTGATGGAATTACTATTCTTACCTATACATCATCATCATCATCACCATCACCATCACCATC
>NC_034607.1:48109401-48137801 GCF_900095145.1 Mus pahari
CCATCACCATCACCATCACCATCACCATCACCATCACCATCACCACGATAACAGTAATAATGGCATCGCTAAAATTGACACTCATTGGAAATGAGCAGACCGAACTGTCATTAGAGACATATGTAGCCATTCCAGAGGGAGTGTCCTGTCACTTGTCTAGCTCACTTCAGTTAGTTCCCTTATCTAAAATATATAGAATTTTAGGAGGAAAGAGCCCCAAACAGTAGTGGTGTGTGGTGAGACAGAAAGTGTTAACGCATGTGTCTGGAGGCAGAGCTCGGTAAGTCTCTTGGGGGCTTTGATTAACAATGAATGTGGTCAACCTGTAATCACAATACCTCAGCACGTCAGTATCATATGGAAAGCTTGTGAAACATGTCCTGTTCAAGCCATCACTCAGAACTTCTAGTAATAGATTATTTATGTTCCAAAATTTAATGAGTATATTGATACATCTATGTATATTTCTAGGAGAAAGTATACTGAGGCCCAGGAAATGTTAGCAAAATAAATGGACAATAACTACTAAGCTGCATTGGGAAATCACCTACGACATATGAGAGGACAAACTACCGTGGCTCTTGCCAAGAATCTTACCTTAAGAAATGTAGTTAAGAATTCTAAGCTTTAGCACTGAGAGGAGCAGCTGGACATGAGCTTCCACTTCTCAGCAAGATGTTATCTCCAATTGACATCAGCCTGCAACGAAAATGCTAGATTTCTGTAATGGTGTCTCACTGGATCTTTAAACTACACGTCAGTGGTTGGGTTGTTTTTAACTATAAAAATGAGATAATCTGACAGCTAAAGATTCTCGAGAGATGAGGCAACTTTTAACATTGCAACACAGCTCTAAGCATGGTGACGTTAACAGTATGTCATATGGTAACAGAATAATTGTTATTAACAAGTACTGAGCATGGTAGTGTGAATATAACAAGACATCATTTGCCCTTAGCAAGCTTAAGCACAGGATCTGGGTGAACCTGAACCCTCCTATTAAAATATAAAATAAGGTAAAAGCTGTTTTTCCCCTGTTTTTACATACTTTCACTAGGCTTCTGAAAGTTATCGCCACTCTTGATTTTAAGGGTGTTTACGAGGTAAAAATATAAAACATAAGCACATACATTTATCTACAACTGGCTAAAATTATCTAGTTTGCTTTCCTAAAGAACAAAAATAAACCTAAGATATTTCATCATGTACTTGAGCCCAAAACTTTATCACATCCCTTAAACAGGATATCAGATGTAAATTAGGGGTGTCACTTGGAGGTAGAATATATGCTTAGCAAGCATTAGCTTCAGAGTTTGATCTCCAGTATAAACAATGCCACCACAATGAAGAGGGCATCAGATCCCGTTACAGGTGGTTGTGAGCCACCATATGGCTGCTGAGAATTGAACTCAGGATCTCTGGAAGAGCAGTCAGTGCTCTTAACTGCTGATCCATCTCTCCAGCCCCAAATGTTTGTCTTGAAGTACATTCTTAGTGGTGTGTATCTTTCATGAACAAATACTAGAAATTTGAATTGAAAACAAATTCATTTTGGTAATAGAATATATCAGGTTTATGTTCATTGGCCTTTTTTTTCCTGTGTATAAAGTATCTGAAATGCAGAGAATAAATTTTAATCTGAAGAAAATAACACCCCAAACAGAAAAATGATCTGGACTTTCATTCATTCAGACTCTCTCCTTCCTGAAAGGGCTGGCATGATGCCTATTTATCAACAGTGATTTAAGCAACATTTGTATGAACGTTAAGACAAGTGTGCTTCTACCAGAAAGCCACCCTTATTCTTCATGTTATGAATCCAGTTGTCATCTGGACCCACCAAAATAACCAGAAGCCATGTAGGAAGAAACAGCCCAATGATACAGTTAATCACACCATGAGGTAACAGGGAAGGAAGAAGTCTGACATTGGATGGTACCATAGAGATACTGAACTAACAAACACACACCTGAATATGATACATATAAATATGGACTTGTTCTTTTGGGAGAGAATAAGTTTATCTTCTGTCTAATTTAGTTGTATTTTTGGTTACTATACACCTCAAACTTCTTAACTAGTAAAATTCCTCTAGGTAATATCAAAATTCCTCACCATATAAGCATTGATTTGGAAAGGATGTCAAAATATTAATATAACTGCATTTGTAATACCTTGCTCTTATAATTAAATTCTAGTTCTTACAAATAGTCTTCTTTTCTATAGTTTATATTAGACTGAAGGTAAGTCTCCTGCTAAGATGGCTACTTCCCATGAACTCCATTTCTCATGCTACTCTAAGAAGTAAGTTTGATTCTTATCACAATGAAGAACAATATGCACTGCTCTCTTACAAACAGGAAGGGTTGGGCTAGAGGGAGTGACTCACAATTTGCAGACTCTCTTTTGTTCTAAGCAGTCCTTTCAAATGAATACTGACCTTCCTCATACCCCATAGATAAAATTAATTTGAAGTTCATCTCTAGAACTTTCCAGTAAGACTTTTGACTCACAGTGAAGGAAATGTGGGTGTTGTTTAAGGTGCAGCTCTTTTTGCAGTGTGGAGTTTGCAAAACATTTGACAAACTTCTGCTAGGTTTCTGAACACAAGGACCACGATGTAACTGAGAACCAAAACATGATGGGTCTAAGGTGTTTCAGAAAATAATTACCTGTGTTGCATTGGCTCTTCACTGAAGCGCTGGTCTGAGCATGTGACATGCTCACTCTGTATCGTATACTGCCACATACTCCAAGACCACACTGACCACAGCCAAAACACCCCAGCTCAATTTGAGCCTCCTATATTTTCATTAGACATACAAATTTTCTGTTCTTACAGAAATATCACAATTCACTTAAGGAAAACTGAGATTCTCAATATTTTCCTACCATCATCCTTGAGTATGCAAGTGTCAAAATACAACTTGTATTTAATGTAAAAAAAAAATACATTTTTATGGTATCTCACTGGAACATTTGCCTTTAAATGTTGTTTGCATTGTTGATTTTAGTTTCATTTGCAAAAGTTCGTTATGTAAATTTGGCTTTGGGTTAGGAAAGAGTTTGCAGCAACTTCTGAAACGAGGTTAAACATAATTCTGCCATTTCATACCATGTATTTATACAAAACAACATTCCCAGCATTGACAATTACAAAATCAAAATATTGATTAGCTCTGGAAAATGTTGCAAAACCTCTATGTCCTGTAGTATCAAGTATTCAGTCAAGACATAATATGTTATGTTGAATAAATAAGCACATCTATCTTCCCAGTATGAAAAGTGAACACTTTAATTATCAACTATGAATATGTTCAGCAAGAAATTGTTTTAATAAATTTCTTTCTGATATATTAACTGCAAATGTTTAATTTGCAAATCTATTATATGTGTGTACATACCAAACACTATATATGTAAGTAAAAATGCATCAAGCTTTCATCCTGATACAATGAATGTCTTTTCTCCCTTTTAAAAGAAGAAAAAGTTAGCCAGATCTTCAGTGGAAAGAGTTAAGGCATTAAATGAGAAAAAAAGAGTCCTGAAGAAAGAAAACTATATAGAGATTTCTGGTTATTGGAAATTCAATTTTATGCAATTCGGATACATCCTTGACAATGAAGGGACTCTCTTTGCTGACAGTGGAGTTTAATCCATAGGAAATTATTTTATCATGAACAAAATTCTTTGTTGTTGTTGTTGTTTGTTTGTTGAGACAGAGTTTCTTTGTATAGCCCTGGCTATCCAGAAATTCGTTCTGTGAATTTTTGTGTAGACCAGGCTGGCATGATTACTGGGATTAAAGGTTTGCAACCACAGCCCAACCAGGCAGCTCAGAAGCAGAATTTGGGCTTCTGTTAACTTACCAGTATTTGTTTCCTTCATTTTAAATTTAATTTAATGTTCCTGTAAGTACAGATAAAATATAACACGATTGCTATATATATGTGTATATATACATATATACATATATATATATATATGTATATATGTATATATACACACACACACATATATGTGTGTCTGTGTGTTTCACACACACACACACACACACACACACACACACACACCATACCATAGAACTGACAATTTTTTCTGAGTGAAGGCCTTCCTTTGGGCTTTTAAACAATTTAAAGCAATTGACATCCTGCCTCTCTCCTGTATAATTTTTATAGTGACTGTGTGTTGTGTGTGCAGGAAAGCAGTACATTTCTTCCTTCATTCCAAGGATAACATTATGATAATTTTTATCTTTTTCCAAGAAGGCAGCATTTTAGAAATTTAATTTTGAGTTCTTTGTTTACATCACTCAACCACTCCTGTTTTCTATCCGGAGTTGGTGGTTAATTTAAATGACAACTTGTGATCCACTTCTCCCTAGTAGCCAGAATCATGATCCAGATGCAACTATTTATTGTAAGTACCTTAGCCCCTCGGTTCCCATTGGGAACTCACTGTACTTGTATCCATCATACTTCTAGCTGTGACTTCTTGGCCTGGATCTGGGTGAGAAAGGGAGTTGAATTTATAAGTAGAGGACATGAAGTCTCTTTCAAGGCCTGCCTACATGCTGTATTTCATATTCATGTCCAAGCATCAATCAGTGTCTGCTTTAAATATTAAAATGATACTAAATGTATTTTATCTTTCTTCCAAATACCTACACCATATCTCAATTGTCCCATGACTTAGCATAAATCAGGATACAATTCACATCTGCTGACTCTCCTTCCAATATCATCCATCTTTCAATGATTTTTCTCTTATGCCCCATCCTTATTGTCTGACATTATATTTATCCTTTTCTTAATATTCTCTACTTTATTTAGGCATCTCATCCAACATACTGTTAGCATGGTAATAAATTAGGGGTGAATTCCTCTTAATTTAATTAAGCTATAATTTGGTTAGTATCCAGCTTCCACTCATTACTAGATGTGAATATTAAATAGGTTGCTTAATAATCATGTGTCTTGAGTTTCCCACTTAACTGAGAATTTTGATATAAATGTCATATAATTGTTATGAATGTGGAGGAAATTATTACATCACTCGTGAATCATTTAACATAGCATCTGAAATTAAAGAAGTCCAAAAGTATTTTATTATCAATATTTTATATAAAACTTAATGCATTTCAATACATCACCACACTTTATGCATAGTGAAAGCACTTTAAAATTTAATATTGTTCAATATATCAGATATTTTAAGACATTTTGATGGGTTGATTTATTTTCTACATTTATTAAAAAATACCCTTTGTGTTTTGATGTTGGACTTCTTCAAAAATGTTCATTGTGATATAGAAGTCAGACAAATTTATTTATATGGATCAGCTCCACTTAAATGCTGTCCTCTCTGAGATGATTTAATGACACCCTTCTATTTGAGCAGAACACAACTGAGCATTTGACTTAGACATCTCTCATGCCAGTGATTACGTTCAGTACTTCACTGTATCTATTGGTTATTTTATGATTTACACTGCATCATAGATTCCTAAAATGTATAGCTGGTAGTGATCCATGCCAGCATGCCAATCTAACATTAGAATATATTGGAGGTCAAATGACAGTGTGGATAAAGAGTTACCATCAATTTTTGATCTACGTAAGAAGTTTTCTTTAGAAACAGCTATTTACACAATAAAGCATGTTTTTAACTCTTGTTTTGTGGCATTGTGCTAAAGGAAACCAATTGGCTTTCAGTAATGATGACATATGAAAAGACTCTATTCTTGCATGAGTCAGTGTTCTTCATATTTCTTGGTTCTCAAATGTGTAGTCATATACGTGTAAAACGGTATATATGAGTACCTATCAAATATCATAATGACGCTAAGATGCTGTATTACATTAGATTCTGTGCATTATATGAAGGTAATTAACTACAACATCAAATTAAGGCCTTTCAGTGTCTAATAAGAATTATACCTACAGTCAGTATCATTGTTGCTAGAGGCGTCTATCTTAACTTGCTTTGTAAGAATATGGCATAACTCCTGTTTTTACAAGTGTTGGAAGATCACAACAGAGATCAAAGACCTCAGGAATATGAAAATTATTGAGTAATTAGATAAATTCACTGTAGGTGGAAGAGAAATAAGTGGATGGCTTTCTGTCTGGTATGTGTTTTCAATGATCTAGGACACCCAAAATTTTCATAAAATTTTTATAATTTATGCATTATGAATTCTGAGAAGACCTTCACAACCTAAAGAGATACCAAAAGGCTCCCCCTATAAAAGGTTAAGGGTGATTACTTTAGCTGAGGCCATTTGAACATCTTTCTGAAAGAAATTTTGAAAATGTATGCAGAAAATCACTTCTTTGTTGCTATAGGACATTACTTCACAAATTGCTCTTAGGCCTACATAAATGGCTTCTCTAACAATAAGTTTACCTTTCTCCCTAAATATCCCATGCATCCACGAGGAATCACTGTTGAGGGAAAGATAGCCCCGAGTCTGGGACACCATTTAGATACCTGTATTTCTCCTAAGCTCATACTGGTGATACGTTTTCTAAAATCTATGCACTATAGATTATCTTTCTCAACGCAAACAGAGAAATGAATTAGGTTTGAGGAAGGAGGTGCTTAAATACTGTGAAAACAAAACAGATATCAATTTAGGTTTATTGCTATTAAAGTTGTATTGATGTTAAACTCCATTGCTCCCCCAGCACTGCCATCACTGAGTAACTTCCTGGCTCATGTAAAAATGTCTAGGATTCAGAAGAAGCCAAACCACAGCATTGATAGGAAAGACACGGTAACATCAAAGCAAACATTATTATGTTATTTGTTATGGAGCCATTATAAACAAACAGAGCATTTGCATTTTGTTTTCAACTTTATTTTTGCTTATGACCTTGAGATATTTCAAAAGCACTATTATGTAAATACTTGGAAATATTTTAAGCATCATTCCAAACCATAACAGAGAAATAGCTGTATAAATTAGAAATTTGACTTATTTCCCACTGGAAAAGTGTATATCCATCTTTGTACTTATTTGTTAAGACAGTACCCAGAATTTAGTATTTGTTTCATTAAAATTTCTTATGTTTTATTTTCTGTTTTCAGAAGTAGTGGGAGCCATTCCGTTTTTTCATTCTCATACAACTTCACTCAAAATAATGAATCAAGTGAAAGTGGTCCATCAGTCTTCTTCCTGTGACTCACACCACCTCATACTGCACAGGGGCAACTTCACATCAATTTATTTGCCCCACAGCTACAGGATATATTCCCTAAAATTAAGCACCCACATGCCACAGATGGACCTCGCTTGGGTCCCTGATCTGTGTGGAACGGGTCTCTTGGATGCAGGCAAGCGAGGATTTGGCTGCGAATGAGAGACAGACAGTTCGACATGAGAGAGGGTGTAAAACTGAATGTCTTGATCAAAATGAGCATCACATTATTAATACAGAATGAACGAGAAAAGCGGGGCAGGATACATCAGCAGATACAATGACACAAGACAAAGGATTAAATACAACAAAAGACCAGGGAGTAGGACAAGGCAGCTTGAGGAGGAAGCCAGGTACAAGGCTACTGGATAGTTAAACCCCACTGTCAGGGGTCCCCAGTAAATCCTCCATTATGCTGTTCCTTTGGGCCTAGCAGAAAAACCTGTTTTGGGGGGTTCTGTTAATGCAATACCACAACCCCCCAATTTCCTAGGCCTTGGTAAACTTTGTCCTGGGCTTGGCTCTGTTCTTTGTGATGCTTAATCGGTTTCACCAGTCTTTACTAGAANTGAATTAGAATGTTAATGAATAGGTAACCTTTCCTACTGAATTCTGAGCTCCTGGATTTAAGGAATTTTTTAGGACTTTGGAAGACTGGTGGAAACTTCACATATGGTAAAAAATCAATCTTTACAGGCATTAATAATATTGAAAGAGAGCATACACCATACTAACATGTGGATAGGGTTCGTGTATATAGATTATTGGAAATGCCAGGACTCCAAGAGGCTGAGTCTCCTTGAAACTCCTTTTCTCAGGACTTGTTCAGGTTTCCAGACCTGTTGCGAATCACCACTAGAGTGGAAATGGTACCCATGTAATTTTAAATAAAAGGTTAGATGAGCCCACATCAACAAAGAGTTCACTGCCTATTATTTACAAAATATACTGTCCAAGAAGAAACAGGTTTGCCTTGGCATGTGTTGTCAACTTATGAAATTTTGTTATTGGTTTTTCTTTCTTCAAAAACAATTGCAAATTCATTTTGACTCAAATTCAACTCATCAATGTCCTCGAATCAACTGATTTATTTTTACCAGCAAGTTAATATCAGATTTCCTTTTATTTTATTACCGTGTTTTCTTGTTTATCATATCCCTGTCCCACAGAGCTGACTAATGCTGAGTTCAATGTTGTTTCTGTGTTTTTATGAGGTTAGAATTAGAGATCTATATTTATTCTTTATATGTAGCTACTTAGTTTTGTGTGCATATTTGTGAATGTGTGGACACACATTTGTCAAGGTCATTTTCTGAAGCTAAAGAGACAACTTGTGGAACTTGGTACACTCCTTCCACCATGTAGGTCCCAGAGATTGAATCCAGGCCCTTGGGTTTGGTGGCAAGTTTTTTAGTTTGTTTGTTTGTTTTGTTTTTTCCTACTAAGCCACTTTGCCTCTGAATATCTGGAAATTTTTTGAAATAACAAAATTATTGGAGCCTTTTAAATAAGTAAATAAAGAACAATTTATTTCATCTGGACATATAAAACAATGGTTTTAGTGTCATGTATACCTTACTTCCTCTTCTTCTATTTTCTTTGTTATTCATTTCATTCCTGAAAGATTTCTAGACACACTTCTGTCCACAAGTCCACCTCCTGTCAGCCATATTGGGGGGTTTGGGTTTGGAGATGAAAGAGGGAAAGGATAAGTGATGCAATTATACTATAATATCATAAAATAAATCATTTTTACAAAGGATTTTTAGGATAAAGTGGCTGTGGTTTCCTACTGATTATTTTATTCCAAATTTCATTTTACTGATTTTTTTTTTCACTTAGCCTTGTACTGTATCTGATTTTCTCCATGGCCAAAGTACCACTTTTAAAGTTATCTATATAGTTTCTCATTTGCTCTGGTCTAGAGAACAAAGCAAGTAACAGAATAACAACACCAACGCTGCCACTCAGCATGATGGCTGGTGACATTCAGACAAATAGCCATTCACAATAGTCTTCCCTGCAGTATGACTGTAACTTGATATAATTTGGTTCTGTTTATCTTGTCTTGTTTTAAATATCAGGGCTTCCTTTTGAAATTATATTAAATTCTGTACTGACAGAAGTTAGCATGCTAACAAAGTAAAGTCTAAACAGCAAGCCACAACATGGAGTAATTGCAGACACCAGCAAAGTATAAAGGGACCACATGTGAGGGGTTGGGAGTAAAGAAATATATATATATATATATATATATATATATATATATATATATATCATAAGGATGTTATGTTACACAGGCTGACAATGCATCACATGTGAACTAACAAAGCCCCCCACAAGAAAGCATCATTTGAAGGGTGTGTCATAGTAGTACATGTGTCTTCCAAATCATATAGATTATCATCGATGTATCTCTTGGTTATTTCTCAAGCTTGAGGATAGGCATTGTTGCTGAAGACATCACACAACTCAGATAACTTGAGCTGGAATGTTTCTGCTGTCTAATTTTCATGTTTCTACAAAATGCTATGTAAGTGATCAAGGCAGAGAAGCATGGAACCCTAGCCAGCTTTACGATTCAACTGAAGTAATGGAACTTAGAAAAGATTCTACTACTCCTCTTTGCTAAGCCAAATAATTCCTCACTACACTATAATTCTTATCTTTAGATCCACAGATAGATACCACTTCTTATCAAGAAGCTTCTATCACAGCAAATGAGGACCATCACAGAAAACCTCAACTGTAGAAAACTACACAGTGCAGAGATCAGCAGAGTGAGAAACCAAGCCTCAAGAGATACAGCACTGCCCCAACATCTACAGCTCAGGGAATATCATGGAAGAGGGGGAAAATAGCATTCCATAGAAATGGTTGCATAAGCATAACTAGAATGATAACAATATAAATGGACACACACCTTACTCCTAGACAAAGAACTATAGGCAAATGTTGACTACTGGGAGAAGGAGAGTTAGTTTCTCCCAAGGATGAGTCTCCATGTTGGTTGTCCAATGAAGTGTGTCAAGCCTTGAAATCATATACATAAAACAAGAAAACAGATTAATTAGGATATGTAGGTATATGTGTGATATATTCACATGTGTATATGTGTGTGCATGTCTGTAAGTTTGTATGTATATATGTATGTATGTATGTATGTATGTATGTATGTATGCATGTTTGTAGCTTATATACATGTATTTATGTGTTTGAGGTGTATATATAACAAATAAAACCAAGAAAAGAAAGAAGCTATTAACTTGAGGGAGGCATGGGATTGTTTATAGGAAGGATAATTGAAAAGGAATAGAGCAATGAAAGGGAAGGAGTGAACTGATGTGATTCTATTCCAACTCAAAATATTTAAAAATAAGGCTAAATGTGGCGAGACATACTTTTAGTCCCAGCACTCAGAAGGAAGATCCAGGCTGGTCTCTGAGACCAACTCCCTTTGGGGAGTTCCAGGACACTCAAGGTTACACAGAGAGACGTTGTCTCAAAAATTAATAATATTAATAATAATAATTTTAAATTGTTCTATTGCTGGACCACTGTTATGCTCTTACCCTTCTTTTATATGAAATTTTGCTTTAGTTCAGGTTCATTCTACTGTTGTTACAAAAATGTATAGATACATTTTTCCCTCATGAGGCAGACAAATGGGAATTTGTGGGAAGACTCTCTTTCAATGTTTGATTCAATTGCTATCTAATTTAGATTCCACCCCTAGATATTTTACTTCAAAATATCTTTTACATCCATATGTAATTGGTTTGTTATATTTTCCCTCATTGGATATCATTGCTAATGTTCTGTTTTATTTTTTTTTCATTTGTTAGCATTCTGTCTCCTCAAAATAATTTAAATATCACAAAGAATATCATTGATAACTATCTCATCCCCTTGATGTATTTCAAAAAAAATAAAATTTACCTTAAAATAAGGGCTTAATATTAATTTATAAATCAATCAAATAATACAATCTTTTTCAGTACATTGATAGGTGGTAGTTTTTCTTTATCACTCTATCTTTCTCCTTCTGGGTACATCCCAATACTGGTACCACTCAAGCTGCATATCTCTTTAGAAAATTAATTCTGATATGGGGATCTTAGTAAGCAATATGTAGCTTTTAAAAAGCAGGGCTTAATTGGAGGACTCCAGGTTACTTGAGGATATGCCATCAAAATACATTGCATGACTCCAGTCACTCTCTGGCTTCCTATCTTTCAATAAGATCTCTTAATTTTACAAGGGCACTACTACTCCTTGCTAAAAAGCATAAGATGAAACAGCAAAGCCATTTAGAATTCCAAACTTCAAAACTGTCAATAAAATCAATCTTCTCTTTATAACATCAAATATTTGGTGATGATTTTGTTTTTGCAATTCTTATGTGACTATTCTTTCTAAAACATAAGCAGTGTGTGTCTATCAAATATTGACACAGGTTTTAATACTTTTCAAACCTTCTCATTCTTTTATGGTATTCTTTTGAACCCTTCCCTTTATCTTTTCAAATAATCTAGAAATACACATAGCATATTTTACTTTTTTCAAATGGCTTTGCTACGTACAATGAATTTCAATGTGTGATACATTGTTAATGAGCATACCAATGAGGAAAACACATAATATACAAGCTACACTGGCTTTCAGGATAATAAAAGTTTTTGTGCTATTGATTAGAATTCAGTAAAATGTTATATTTAAAGCCTCATAACAATGGACATGAAATAGATGCCCCTCTAAGAGACTAAAAGACTCCAATATCTAAGTTTATACTGAGTCACTGACTGGACTGGAATTTCAGATTCTAGGGTCCTTGCTTTTATCCATAGACCAAAAGACCATGCTTCATGAATTTGTATAAATAAGAATTATTCTTTAACAGAGAAAGTGTGTGTTTGTAGCTGCTCAAAATTATCTCTGTAAAACCATCGAAAACTCTGTCGGCCACAGAAACTTGGGACACACTCATAATCCCAAGGTACAGTGCAGTCAAAACTAGCATCTGTATGCTGCTAGGTTCAGGGAGCAATATTTCCACAAACAACCGCACACAGCGTGCTAAATTTTTATTGGTTAAATTTATCTTTTCATTTTCCTTGTCCATTTGCACGCACACACACACAAACACACACATACACACTCTTTAAATAGTATGTTAATTATTTTCATGTCACTGTGACAAAAGAACATTTTGTTGTTGTTTTCTCTTTTTTGTATTTGATAAATAATTGATTTACATTTCAAATGTTATCCATGTTCCTAGTTTCTCCTCCGGAAACTCCCTATCTCATCCTCCATCCTTCATCCCACCCACCCACTAGAGCCTCCCTGTCCTGGCATTCCCCTACACTGGGCCATCGAGCCTTCCATGACCAAGGCCCTTTCCTCCCATAGATGTCTGACAAGGCCATCCTCTGCTCCATATGTGACTGGAGCCATGGGTCCCTCCATGAGTACTCTTTGGTTGGTGGTTTAGTTCCTGGGAGCTCTGGGGGGGGGGGTCTGGTTTGTTGATATTGTTGTTCTTCCTGTGGGGCTGCAAACCCCTTCAGATAGAAGAACTTAAGGAAAGAAAGTTTCGCTTTGTCTCAGAGCTTCAGTTGACGTCAGTGGAAGGACATGGAGGTAAGAGAAGCCTCATCTCTGGCCAAGGACCTGGGCTAATGGCTCCTTCCAGGACAACAGATGGTGTATAGTGAACATTCTATCAGAAAGAGACGAGGGTAACTTTAAGAAGTCTACCTTTAGTGAGCTAATTCTGCTGGATAGGGCCCGTATCTTAAATGCTCTATGGCCTTCAAAGTCTGAGGGACCAGTGTTCAAAACCTGAATCTGTGGGTAGCATTCACATTCAAAACAAAAACAAAAACAAAAACAAAATGAAAAAGAACAAAGCACTAAGTATTTGAATGATCTACTAATCAGTAAGAATGTTTTAGTGTGGAACCCGTTACTTTTATGGATGTTCATGTCTTCACATCTTGATGATGAGGATGATATTCATAGAGTTCATTTTCTTTTGCACCTAGAGGCAATGATATCCACTGCTCAAGTCATTTATGTGCAAAGTTGTCAATGAACAGCACACATTCGGAACCAAACTTTCTGAATTCAAGACTTGATTTTGAAACTTACCAGCCTCATACATCTGGTAAGTCACTTATTCTCAGGATTTCAGCTCTTTCATCCAACAGGGAAGTGGAATCCAAGAGTTGCAGTGACTACATTTGTTATCAAATGAATATCAATGATAGATCCAGATTAATGATAGATCCAGATAACAGTAAGTGTTGTAACCAGTACTCAGTCTCCACCCACCCAGATTTTATGGGTAATATGATGATGACCTGATCATTCCCCTATTGCCCCACAACTCTCAAAATACAACCAACCTTCGTTTCAGGCCCAGGGAAGACTAAATACTAAGTAAATCATCAAAGGCCAGAAAACAGGCCACCACACAGTATGCAGTTACTAAGGTTAAAAGTTAGCATATACTAAAAGTTTTACAACTAATTGTAAAGCTTAAAAGCCACACAAATTTGTATTAAGAAAGACAGACTCAGATGTGTCTTACATAAGAAAGTCAGGTTGGTATTTTCTAAGATAATAGTGTATCAGAGGGGTGGGGATTTTACTGTAATGCTTTTCCATTAACATTTAAGCTGTTAGTGGCAGGATGGAGCCCACAGCCTTTAAAGGGGTTTTCTTACAGAGATAATTCATTTGCAGTTCAGATCTTTGAAACAAATAGGAAGGAAGATTTACCTAAAGAAATTTTTTTAATTCAAAACTGGTACAAATTCATTCTTCAACTTAGCTGATATACTAGCCTATACTATATTTCTTTTGTGGAGAAAAAAACAATTCAAACAAATCTTCTATCCTTTTAACATGAAAGGATATATAAAGAAATTCCTTTCAATTTAAAAGTGCTTCTTTTATGCAAAAATAAAATAAATTTAATCATGAGCCCCCAATTAACGAATATCACTGGACAGTCTAACAAAGAATGTTTAAAATGAACCAATAACAAATAAATTTAACCTGAAGGAAGTGTCCTTTGCATTTGCAAAGCATGATCATAGACATGCTTAAGCATAAATATGTGTGCCTGTGCCTATGTGCCTATGTGGCTATCCCTATACATGTACCTGTCTCTGTGCCTGTGCATACTTACTTACGTAGGGGTGAGGGACAACTCATGAGAACTCATGAGAATTGTTCTCTTGGTGATGTGACTTTTGGGATCAAACTCAGACCCTCTGACTTGGATGCAAGCATTTTATGCTCTGAGCACTCAGTGGTTTTGGTACAACACTCAGATGGGTTAGATGTCATCTCTACTCTTCTCCATACCTTTCCTTATGCTTGAACATTTTTTCTTTGCTTTTTTGTTATTATTTTAGGATTTTATATGGATTAAAGATTTCATGTTTCATTTTATATCTAACATGATTATTGGCTTTATGAGTTACTTAATTGTTGTTTTGTTTCATGCTTTTATTTTATTTCAGAGAAGAAAGCTGAGCTTTAAAAACACATGATCAAATTTGACATGTTTTCAACATGGCAGTGAAATTGAGATGGGTCTTTTTAGCCCAGGGACATAAAGATTGCATACTGTAGTGCAGGTGAGTACTCAGTGAGGAAAGTTGAGGGGTTTTCTTTCTTTCCAGTTTTGTGTTTTTATTGGGATTCCTAAATGTGTAAATTTTTATCTGTAACGTTTTCTTATGCCTTTACTTGGATTCATTTCCTTCTGATTTGTTTGGTTTTGTTATATTTTATTTTATTTTATTTTAATCCTTAGATGCCTAGTTTTTCTAATGAGGGAGAAAGGGGCAGAGGATACAGATGAGAGGGGAGATAGGGAGGAACTGGGTGAAGCAGAAGGAAGGGAAACTATAATCAGAATATACTGTATAAAAAAAACCTACTTCAATAAAAGAAAAAAAAAGCATTACTTTTTTGTAAGTAGGTGTGGTGGCACACATCTTTAATTCTAGCACTTAATTGGCAGGGTCAGGAAGGTTTTTGTAAGTTCAAGAGTAAACTGTTCTTTCTATTGAGTTCTAGACCAGGCATAGGTGTATAGTGAGAGCCTGTCTGGGAAATAAATAAATAATAAAATACATAAGAATGACTTATTTCTCCTGTAGGCTTTGGAGCAACAATAACATAGCTATCACATGTGAGTGTTATTATGTCAGTCAAATGGCAGTTTCTTTTGCATTACATTTTGTTAAAAACAATTGCCCAATTTTTTTCCAAATCCCAAAGCCATGGGAAGTAAGTCCTTTTATAGCACAGAATTTACTTTCCCCCTTATGTAAACTGATGAAGGACATTTTCATTCATTTGCTTTCTTTTATCCACACATGGAATGGATGTGATGACCTTTAAGCTCTAGGTTATGCAGTTTGAATGGTGGCACAGACCCAATCACTCCAACCACACAGAACAGACAATGGTACACTGCTCTCCCGAGGCATGATGTTCCTCACTGTGCTTAACCATACTCACAGATCTGTAGCTGAATGCCATTCAGAACATGGGAGACACATAAGGTCTATTCTGCGTGCAGACTTGCAGCAAGAAACATCACCCATACCTGGCTTACTGATCAATGCCTGTAAAGTTACTTCCTGGGCTGCTGCCTCCTTCTGTCTTTGTTACCTCTTACCACGTTTAGCTCTGCCCCAAACTTAATCAGAACCTAAAAGATTTATTAAAAATAAACAAAGAAAAATCTAGATGCTTTTCTGCTTTATATTATATAGGCAAAATTACATCATACTATGGACTTCAGAAATCTTAGTCTGTTTACAGACCCTTCACATATACATACATGTTCACTGAGGATAAGCGCTTTGCTTCCTATGGATGGTGCCAAGGCCACTAAGTGCCCCTTCCTCCATTAGTAATACTGCTACCTTGATTTTGGCCGAAATAAAACAGGAACAAAGCAAAGTGTCTTCATGCCCTGTCTACCTCTACCCACACACTACCTGCCTAGAGTACTATTATAAATTGTGGTAGTTTGACAATCATGCTGAAGACGCACATGATGATAATTCCCACTCCCTCAAATGTCCTACTCTTTCTTCTCTGTCCTTCCTTTCTCACCTTCACCATTCCTTATTTTTCAGCAACATTGAATTTGCAATTTCCTCATTAAGGCAAATCAGAGAGCTACAACATCTGATTTCAACCTTTCCTAAAGTTATTTACCAAAGCAATATTGTAACACAATGCGACACTCTACCCCAGGGAAAACTAGTCAATAAAAGTTTCTTTATCTTCTTTCTGGATTATTCAAAACTCAAGAAAATATGCTAAAGTATTAGATTGTGTGATTCAATAAGAATATTATAGCCAATAAAAATAACAGGGACAACTAAACATTTTAAGGATGCATCAAGGTACCTTTGCCCAGAGGACTTGGTAATTTATGAAACCAAAACAATAATGGCTTACCTAAAAAAAATCTAGGGAGTAAATAAGGGCAATGACAAAAGTCTGTAAGTTTGGGGACTTACAGGACTCTACTGACCAAAAGTTCCAAAAGAGTTAACCATTCCTAACACTGGGCATTTTGTTTGATAGCATATGTTTTCTGGTAGAGGGCCTGTACCCCTATTGTAAGGTAACTACATTTACATTTTAAATATATGTCTATTCTTATATTTTAGGAAGCTTCTATTGTATTAAGATTCCATTTTACTTTTCTCTGAAGTTACTAGCATTTTATTTTATCCATCTCATGTTTTATCTTCTACCTTATCCTCCCACCTCTTAGACCACTTCACCCTTCTTGATCCATTTGTCCACATTCCTCCTTCATATGACTTGTCTATTTAACCACCCCACTTCCAGCTTCCTGGCTTCTAAGAATATGCTAATTTCAACACAAAGCTGTCATCTTTACATGAAAGAGAACATCTAATTTCTCTATGGTGTTTGAGATCTCACTCAGCATCTTTCTTTTCAGTTTCATTCATTTACCTGCAAATTTTGTGGTTTATTTTACCAAACCCCATTTCCAAAGACATATATATTCCATTAGTAAATATGTTAACCTAAAAGGGGAACCGAGTCATACAGTACTACATTAGAACTGTTGGTTAAACTCATCCACTACCTTTTCATCTCACTGAGGATAAACTCTATACCTATACTACTAGATTATTATTATTATACTAGATTATGTCTTAAGTAGAATATCTGGCTTAAAGTGTTATCTATGTGCACTTGTATAGGAGCAAGTGTAGATACAGATCAGGAAAATAGAAAGGAGCCCATGCAATGGGAAAAAAAGCCTTTTCAAGGGAGTGATAGAGAGAGAAATTAAACATATATGATATGAATATGGAAGGAGAAACACTGCTGATGGAAGACTACTATTTCTAGGAAATGTCATAAGGAAACTTGCTATAATTCATATTAAGTAAAACATAGAATAAAATAAAATAACCAAAGAGCTATTATGGACCTAAAATACAGACATAGCTAGGATTATATGCAAAAGTATTACAGGCAGAGATCAAAGATTAATGCACTGAAATTACCAGCAGGGTAATTTCTGTAATCACTGAAGAGTTAGAATATTGCAGAGTCAAGAGACAGGTAAATTATACTTTGAGTAAACCTCAGACCACACTTTGTAAGTAATAGGTTAAAAGTATATCATAAATTAGCCTGTCTACTGGCAAAGGGGAATTAGCCCATAAGTGATTTTTATCACACTGATCTCTAATAGTTATGTTCCTATGGCCACCCTACAAAGACAGGTAGATTCCCATTCAAAATTGATATCAGGTATCATCTGGCATAGAGGAAGAGCCCATGAAAAATTTTGCTACTTACATAATGAGATTTTCTAGAGAGAATATTATTTCTCAGATATGCATTAAAGTAGAGTCATTTCTATAAGTAATACCAAGAAAATTTTGATCATTAGGGAATAGAAGCAGATGTTAATGGTGACTTGGCAAGTGGGACATGAAGCTTATTTTCAACTTTTTATCCAGTTTAGGGCAAGAAAGGAAAAAGGCAAGGGTGACTAGGGAAACATGATGTTTAAAAACTATTACAAGTTAAACATACACATTTGATGATGGCCTCCACAACACCTCCATGGTTAGATACACTGATTTTTCCTGATTATGGATCCAATAATTGTATGGTTTTAAAAGACATGACATGCATGTTTATGTACTACCAAGTAACTTTGTTAAATACAACATTAATATAGCTTTGTTAAATACAACATTAATAGGTGATGAGTTAGTTTACCACACCCAAGTGCCAGGTCTCATCATCTTTAGCATGTGAATGTGAGTTTCTTCTCTCTCTCTCTCTCTCTCTCTCTCTCTCTCTCTCTCTCTCTCTCCTCTCTCTCTCCTCACTAATTTCTTTATCTATGTCTCTTTCCCCATTTCCACTTTATCAAAGAACATTGTACATGGCATAGGACTACTCTCTCACATACAAACATATGCAAAACTTTAACACTGCATGTTCTTTCTCACATGTGTTTGGTTGGTCTTTACTTCTAAGTGTTATATATGCACAGTTCTATGAGAGTATGTGGGGGTAGAAGTTAGATAACTAAAAGGGGGCCATGAGATAGAAAAATTATTTCTCTACAATAATAGCAAGAAAATCATGATTACCAAAGATTAGAAGCAGACATGTTATGGTGACTTAGCTGGGTGAAGAAAATCTATGGAAAATTCCTCAGAGAGTTTCCACTGGGGGTGGCGTTGGGGGTGCATCAAGGAATAAAAGCATTATTCTGTCTCCTTTCCATTACCAGTGGAGTCTGAAAGAGTTACTGGAGCTGCTAAAGTCAAAATAAGGGACCACTGAAGGAGAAACACATTTTCACTGAACACTGCTAGGCAACAAGCCAATTATTATATAGCCAAGCACATTTTTAAGTGAATAAGGTGTTTCTATTGCCATATATATGTGCACAGGATTATCCGTTCAGGTTCAAACAGATGTGGGCACTGTGTCTGAACTAAGGTTTACTAGTAAACTGATCTTGATCTAATAATTCAGCTGTTTTGCCCATCTGTTTTATTAGTTGTCAATATTATCAAATAGCGCATATGCTTTTTAAGATTAACATAGAAGTCACACTACTGTGTAATATTATTACTCAATCTGCTAACATAGACTTGATGAGAAACTCTCACTCCCAAATACTGTGCCAAGGGCTCTGAAAATGTGGTGGATAAAACAAATAAGATCACCAATCTTGTTGTATTTATTTTCTGAGTTTAAGCAAATTTCTCACATTTCACAAAGCCAAGTAAATATTAGTGCTAGTCATTGTATTTTGAGTGCATTTTATAACCTAAGAATAATAGGTATAGAATAGAGCTAAGATACCCAAGACACCAGGCCCCCAACACCCAAAAAGAATGATATTAGCTGAAACACCCAACAAAGGGAAAATAAAATAGATATCACATCCAATAGATAGGCATAGCCCCCAGTTAGGGATGGGACCCCTACTCATCTCAAAAATTTTCACTCAGAATTGCTTTTGTCTAAAAAAAAATTCAGGGCCATAAAAGTGGAGCACAGAATGAAGGAAAAGCCATTTAGAGATCATACCACCTAGAGAACCATGCTGACACCAAACCCAGACACTACTGTTGATGCCAAGAAGTCCTTGCTGACAGGATTCTGGTATGGCTGTCCCCTGAGAGAGTCTGCCAGCATCTGACTAATACAGATACAGATCCTCACAGCCAACCATCATACTGAGCCTGGGGACCTCAATAGAAGAGCTAGGGGAAGGACTGAAGGAGCTGAAGGGGTTTGCAACCCCATTAGAAGACCACTATCAACTAACTAGACTACCCAGAGATCCCAGGGAATAAACCACCAACCAAAGAGTATACATGGAGAGATCCATGGCTCCAGCTACATGTATATGTACATATGGATATATAGAGGATAGCCTTATCTGGCATCAATAGTAGAGGATGGCCGTGGTCCTGAGGAGGCTTGATGTCCCAGTGTAGGGGGATGATGAAGGGGTAAGGCACAAGTGAGTTAGTGGTGGAGGAGCACCCTCATAGATGCAAAGGGGAAGAGGAATGGAATGGGGGGGGGGGTTGTGGAGGGGAAACTTAGAAGGGAGGGAATATTTGAAATGTAAGTAAATAAAATGATGAATAAAAAATAAAATAAAATATTTAATGACTAATATGAGGAACTAGTTACATTAGGACCAGTCTTCATTTACATATATTTCAATGTGTATGCCCAGGCTACTAGCCAACATGGTCTCTCTTCTTATTAAAGGATCTGATTTACAGCAAAATAAATAAATAAATGAATAAATAAATAAATAAGGCTTTACACATAAAAAATTGTCTTGGTTTATGAAGCCAAGGTTTGGTGGACAAAATCTGCATACACTTTCTCCTTTCCTGAGACCATTTCAGAATTCAGTATAGGAACTGCTTGAATGCACTATTCCTTTGCTGCTCTTTGATCCAGATAGACCCATGGATAGCTGCTTCAGGAGTTTGTGGTGTGAAATCCAGTAGTAAACAGGAGTTAAATATTTTTTATTCTTTTCATCTTTCTTTAAAACTTACTTATTATTCTTTTTTATTCAAAATAAATATCTTTCATGCAATTTAGTCTTCTCACATTTACCTCTTCCATAACTTCCCCTGGATTCTCCTGACACCTCCTGGTGCCACCCTCTGAAAATAAAAAGGAAAACAACGGCAACAGCAACAAAAGAGCCAAATAACAAATGAAGAATCACAAACACCACACAAAAATTAGAACCAAAATACACAAGTGGACGACCAACCAGTCAGTTAAAAATGAAAAAAAGAAAAGATAGCAATTTGAGACAAAAGGTCTACAAAATACCACTGAGTTCTTTTTGCATTGGCCATATTAAATGCAGACTTCAACCAATATCCCTGTTCCCTCAGACTTTAGGAGGCTTACCAAAAATTTTAAGCTAGTGTTAAAGCAAAATGTGTACACTGATCAAAACAATCCCTGTCTTTCTATATCAGAAAAAAAAAAAGCACTAGAGATGATTTATCTGCAAAGAATTTCTCAGGACATAGTGATTTTCTTCTGCCAAGAAACTGCTACTATTGAAAACAACATTAAATTATGCCTGAAAATTGTATATCATAGACTCTCAAGAAGGAAAGACAAACAAAAAATTTTAACATATTGTTAACAAATGAGCTTATCATTAACATATTTCACAAATAGATGTCATTTATATAAAGATATTGCTTAATACTAAAACCATTTCCTAGTTTTTTACAATATTCTCATGCTCCCGGCTTTTCTTAGTTACCTATAGTTTTTTTGAATAAGATTGATGCTTCCCAGAATTTTCCTCATCCAGGGAGGAAAGAGAGAGAAATAAAATATATATATTTTATTTTCAGATCATCTCTAGATCTTGACTATGGGTAGAAGGAAACACAGGAGACTTCAGACATCTGTAGATAGTACAGGTGGTTATTATGGAGATAGCTATAGACAACAATCATGACTTCCATGATAGATTAGCTAAGCTAGCAATTTCTACTTTGTTCAAGGTTTTCATGTTGAGATTCTTATGAAACGTTATAATTGGAGTGATGACACGGCAGCTGTTTTGTTCATTTTCCATGCAGGAAAAACGTACCCAAATTTATCTAAAACAATAGAACTTATTTAAGAGGACTGAGCTTTCTTACATATATAATCTTTACCTAAAAGAAATGTTAATAGCTTTGCATGACACCTAGATAATACAAACTTAGTATGTTAGTTAGTTCTTTGGGAAAAAGGGACAGATGGACAAAATAAAACCAATAACATCCTAGGTGGGGTTAGTATTTTCTTCAATAAATTATTCAAATACAAAGAACTCAAGTATTGTTACTGATGGTCAGTGAGAGCAACATTCATCACATAATGTACAGATGCTCTTCCTATGGATGATAATATAGAGAGAAGGTCCAAGAAAGGAGGCAGACTGGTAAACAGGCATGATGTTATAGTTCAGACTGATCAGTTATAGAAGTCTGTGGTATGCCAAGATGAACATAACTAACAAGAATGCATTATTTATCAAAATACCCAATGAAGGTAATTTTCAAGGTACTTAACATTGCACATGAATACATCAGATTTTCTACATGTACAGGGTTCAATCATTTTGTCCAGACCTAGACCTTTGTACAGAGTCAGTATTTCCAGCTGTGGTTCAATTCTGACCTTCAGAGGGAAGGAAAAACTAAATAAATTTAAATAAGTTTTCAAACCTAGCCACTGCTTCAGGAAGAGAAGAAGCATGCGAATTTCTTGGTGCTGCATCTTCTAGAATATAACCCTGAGGATAAATACCTGTGACCTTCATTTTCACTGTGGCCAGAGCTACAGACCAAAGTTAATATGTCCAGTTAATTGCTTGGTTTCACTCCATTGCAATGCAGCTGAAATAGCAAGAAAACACACAGAATCTTTCCAAGTCTCCAATAAAGGCATTCATAGTAAATAAATGTAATTTTATAGGAGGCAAGGTTCCTTAAGCAGCCCTCACTATGCCCTATGTGCACACTATACATTAAGAATCACGAGAGATTCACACCTCTGAAACTGAACCATAAGCAGCTTGCTGGAGGAAATGTGTTGCATCCCTGGCTTCAGGAAGAACTTTAAATTCCTGAGGCAAAATATAACACTTGGGTCAGTTTCCAATACTCTGTAAACTGTGTAAATTTCCCGGAGCCCAAGGTGGTTTTGACACTTCCACATCATTAATCCTGCAATGTTGGGTGGCTGTCTGAGATTTGTTTGGTTTTTTTCCACCTGTGTACAACCAAGGGCAAACACCTCATTGGAAGACAAGCAGGTCAGATTTCATCGACATTCAGTCACCTATTTAGAGATACCTAAAGACAAGGAGCCACGTGGAACCCTAGCCATGGTTCAAGATGCTGGACCATTTTCCTCCTTCCATTCACTCACATTCAATGCTGTGACTCTCTGCGAGCTCACCATAAGAGAGCATGTCTTGCTTGTCAGAGCCCCTACCCCACAATATCTGCTTTGAAGAAACAGGACCTTATGAAGTAATAGAATGTTTACACAAATAATGGAAAACACAATTTGAATAGGAAACCACTATTCTGGCTAGCCCTCATCCTCTCCGTTTGAGGAATTGATGAACGGCAACACTCCAAGTCTACTTGGTCGAAAGATTCATGGCTTGAAACATTGCCTCAATCACAGCAAACTATTTAAACTTTTCCAAAAGTGGATACCAGTACTTGCAATTTGGGAAATGGAACTTGTAAAATGGGGCCCTCGGAAATTCTTTTAAAACAAGAAAGTTGTCAGGTGCCAGAAATGACCTGTTTGGCACTTGCACATGGGACACAGTTAGTCTATTCCACTTTCTGGAACTGATATTCTTTAAAAAGGGTTACGAATTTGTCATGATTAATTTTTATTTCAGTTGCTTTCTTTTTGGCTGAGCTCATTAATGTTTGGATGGAGTAAACCAACAGCTTTCCAAGAACTAGCATGTATAATGAAAATGAAAGGCAAGCTATAACTCATCTCAAAGTCCTGTAAATATACCAGATGCATTTTAGAGTAGAATACCAGGAAAGAATAGCTTACTAATTAGCAGAACTGATGCAGATGAAATGATGGCATATCATATTTGCCCATTGGACTTGTTTGCTAACTGGGCTAGAGATTAGACTAAACTAACTTACTGAATGCAATCAATATCACTGGAGATATTGATTTTGAACCTAGAACATCAAATTTGCAGATACAAGCATCTTCTCATACGCTATAAGACCTTACATGCAAAATCTAATCATTATTCAAATGAAATTCTCATTTATTTGTAATACCAAAAAAATGTTGAGAACAGTCCACTTTCTATAGAATTTTGAAAATAACTAATAATGAAACTATGGGATACTACATAATGCAGTAATTGGAAGAATATAATCAATATCTTTAGCAGGCTCATTGTATATCAACCATACTCCAAATGGATTAAATTTTTAAAATTTTAGCAATCACTAAATACTCTGATCAGGGCTAATTCAAAACTATGTATTTTGATTCATTTTCTCCCTTCTTCCACCCTAAGATCATTTATAATATTTTCATTATACAGTCAGTAACTTTGGGGTTAATAACTATGGAAATCACCTATTACATTTAGTTCAACTATTCAACATAGACTCTAAAAAGAAAGATAAATCAATGAATGATTTTGATTAGAGCAGAATGGTGTCCTTGATGAGGGCTATGCCTAAGGCAGGATTTCGCTGTCATTAAAAAACATAGAAACCATATACAATTAGCAGGAATGTTCTTCTAAAATGTCCTAATGGCAGTCACATTCATAGATCCTGTGAAATATAGGCTTCAGGTATAGGTAACATTTTTAGGACCAGAAATGATTGTAATCTCTCCAAAGAGCTCTCTATCATAACATAAAATTCTGTGTAGGTGTTAAATAGAGATTACATTAACAATTCCATTTAAACAATATCAGTTATATTTGAAAATTATTAGGATTAAAGTAGAAACCCACGTATAAATACACATTAAAACTCTAAATTCCCTTTACTACTTTGAGAAGTGTGATATCAAATATGATATCAAGAAGGAATCAGTTATAAGAAAGAAGTTGGCAGATAATGGTATAAAATACCATTTTTAAAAAGATAATTATAAAGCAACCACTAAAATTGCTAGCCATAAAACACTAAAGTTAGCCAAAATTGTCAATATTAAGTTCTATACTCAGCAAATCAAAACTCCAATGTAATGTTTTCATCAGAGATTGTAGAAGACACAGCCTGGTCTTCGTCACGATGTCACAGAAAACAGTTGGTAAACACACAAGAATCTGGTATGGATAGCTAAGTCCAAGCTCCTGACCCTAAAACAGAAGAACATTTTAAAATGTCCACAGCTAGGAAAAAGTCATGGTTAAGTGTGCTCACAAACCACTTCTTAAAGAACGTGAAGAGGAGAGCAGGCATGCGCGCTCCTAGGGACTGGATCTTAGTAACACAGGCGTTAACCAGATGGCAAGACGTATACCCAGACATGAAATGTTTGGACAGTGTGAAAAATGGCAAGGCATGGCAAGACTGTCCGTATTCACAGGGTGAATTTGGTAGAAAATTTAATGCACGGTGAAGACAAAGTTTTACCTCCTAACCCTCCAACCTCTGAGATCAACCAACACACCTCAAGTAGTGAAATAAACAAAGAAACCCACTCTCTGTGATGGGTAGACTTAACTGTTAACTTGGCACAATTCAGATCAGTAGATTGGAGAGGGAGCCTCCTAGGACTCTCTAGACTAAGGTTGACCTATGGGTATCATTACATGCCTCTGAGTGATTTAATTAACAGAGTTAATTAATGAGGCAAGACCCACAGTGAATCTGAACTATATCAACCAGCCCATGGACTACTCCTGAAAAATTGGGAGATTTTACTGAACACTAGTGTGTGTGTGTGTGTGTGTGTGTGTGTGTGTGTGAGAGAGAGAGAGAGAGAGAGAGAGAGAGAGAGTGTGTGTGTGTGTGTGTGTGTGTGTGTGTGTGTGTGTGTGAGTGTGTCTACTTCATTGGTTTCTGCTCTGGATCAAGGATATGATATGGTTGACAATTTCAGGTTCCTGCTACCTTGACTTCCCTAAAACCATGGAGTGTAAATTGTGAGTCAAATAGCCCTTTTCTCCTTTAAGCTGCTTTTGTCAGGGTATCTAATCAGTGCAACAGGAAGTAGAAGTAACAGAATATTAAACTTTCCCCCTTTTGTTATTGGATATTTTCTTTATTTACATTTAAAATGTCATCCCCTTTCCCAGTTCCCCCCACAATAAAAAACCCAGTATCTAATTCCCCCTCCCCCTTGCTTACATTTCAAGTAAGTATTATCCACTTTCCTTATCCACTTTCCTGGTTTGCCCTCCCAAAGTCCTCTATCCCATCCCCTCTCCCCCTGCTTCTATGAGGGTGTTCCCCTACCCACCCACCCACCCATTTGTTCCTCCCCACCCTGGCATTCCCCTACACAGGGGCAATGAGCCTTCACAGGACCAAGAGCTTCTCGTCCCATTGATGCCCAATGTGAGGAGCGGGTTTGGCCGCGGCCCCAAGATGGCACCCGGGACTGCCGCCAAGTCTAATGGCTAACAACTGACTTCCTCATATCTCTCAAGATAGCCACGTCCGTTAAACTGCACTGCACAGATGTACCACGACGAAAGATCAGATGATGTGACGAATGTAGTCCTGTGCCAATGAACTGTGGACTAGAGGGTATAAAAGGGGATGGCCAAGAGAGGTCGGGGGATCTTTTTAGTGCACATAGTTATGTTCCTGAATAAACTGCTTTGAGAAGGACATTGGTTTTGTCGCTTCTTTTCTGCTGGTCGGAGTCGATAGCGACAGCCCAACAAAGCCATCCTCTGCCATTTATATAGGTTCCTCCATGTGTACTCTTTGGTTGGTGGTTTAGTCCCTGGGAGCTCTGAGTAGGGGTCTGGTTGGTTGATATTGTTGTTCATCCTATGGGGTTGCAAACCCCTTCAGTTCTTTCAGTCCTTTCTCTAACTCCTCCACTGGATCCTGTTCTCAGCCCAATAGTTGGCTGTGAGCATCTGCCTCTCTATTTGTCAGGCTCTGGCAGAGTTTCTCAGGAGACAGCTATATCAGACTCCTGTCTCCAAATACTTCTTGGCATCCACAATAGTGTCTGTGTTTGGTGGCTATGTGGGATTGATGCCCAAGTAGGGTAGTCTCTGGATGGCCTTTCCTTCAGTTTCTGTTCCACACTTTGTCTCCATATTTCTACCATGAGTATTTTGTTTGCTTTTCTGAGAAAGACCAAAGCATCCACACTTGCTGTGAAGTATGACCATGTGTTTGATCTCAGAATCCACGTGTAGAAAGACAGAGATACTATAACTTGTCCTCTGACCTATGATTGTGAGTTTTATTGCAAGCACATATATGGACACTCAAACACATCCACACATACATACACACACACACACACACACACACACACACACACCATATTTATATATCATATAATATTGTGTATATATATCATATCATATTGTATGCATATATATTTCATATAATAATGTATATTTTATGGAAAAACGAAAAACAAGCAACATAGACACATAGTATTTAAATAAAAAAAATCTTTTAAGTACTCAAAGAACATGTTGAATCTCCAACGATGTATAAACCAAGCTAGACAGAGATGGCTCAGTGGTTAAGACACTGGATGCTCTGACAAAGAACAGGAGATGGATTGAAGCAACACATCGAGCAAGCCGTATCTACCTGTAACTGCAGCTCTGGAGGATGTGATGCTTCTTGTGGCCTCTATGGTCACCTTCAGTTCTATGCAAAAACACACAAACAAAAATAGTAAGTCTTTAAAAATGAGTTCATAAGCAGACACTTAAAAACTTCAGTCACCGTCACTAAAACTGCCACCCATGTCTGCACACTATTTAAGGCTCTCCACTTCTCTTTAAAAAGACTCTGGTGTAGCAAAGAGTCATGGAGGCTTGTTTGTCCTCTGTGGCAAGAATGTGAGCAATGAAAGAAGGCGACTAGAGAAATCAACGAGATCCCTCTGGAGAACACCAAGCTTGTCGTGCTGACATTGTCATTAAGTAGCTCAACTGCCTCCTGCAAATAAATTTATTTCTTTCATCTTCCACCCAGATTTTATGTCCAAAAAGCAAAGAAAATTCTGCTTAAGATGCTACTTCAGAAGAATCAATATCCCTGAGTGTGAAATAATTATGTGATTAGGAGGATGGAATGAAAAGAATTATTAGGAGTTGAAAGCATAACCATCGTGAATCTTACATAATTACAGTATTTTTCATGCCAAGTCAGGAATGTGGCCTCATTAACATCAAACATGTTACTTAATGAAAACTGCACAACTGGGATTGGGAACCAGGGAGGCTTCTATGTGCTGTGGACTGCTGTCTTGCCTGTGTTCAATGACTGAAGAAATTATATCTGAGATCTCTCTCTCCCTTTCCCTCTCCCTCCCTTCCTCCTCCTCTTCCTCCTCCTCCTCCTCTTCCTCCTCCTCCTCCTC